>NC_092344.1:78416586-78716586 GCF_963676685.1 Mytilus edulis | reverse complement strand
GGGCCCTTTTTGGCCCCTAATTCCTAAAATGTTGGGACCAAAACTCCCAAAATCAATCCCAACCTTCCTTTTGTGGTCGTAAACCTTGTGTTAAAATTTCATTGATTTCTATTCACTTTTACTAAAGTTAGAGTGCTAAAACTAAAAGTATTCGGACGACGAATGACGACGACGACGCCAACGTGATAGCAATATACCACCAAAAAATTAAAATTTTTGCGGTCGTATAAAAATTCAGCAATTTTTTTTTTTTGTAAAGGGGAGTAACTCTAGAGCAGTAAGATACAGTAAAAGAGACCACCACAATTCAAACTTGATCTGTCTTTTGTGGTAATAAGAATTGTGCATAAATGTCAGAACATTTGGTTTAAAAACTTTAACCACAGAGTGAATGTTATGTTATCCGTCAGAAAAACTAAGTCCATTTATAAGTAAAATAAGGAAAAGTGGAACTTTACTTCTGGATACTATCTTATAATCATAAACAAGCTTCTGTTCAAGTTTGGTAGAAATCCAGCATAGTTCTAGAAAGTTATTAAAATTTCAAAAAGTTTAACCACAGAGTGAATTTTGTGGATGCCGCCGCCGCCGCCAATGCCGACAGAATGAAGAATTGCTAAGTCTCGCTTTTTCGACAATAGTCGAAGGCTCAACAAAGGGAAAGTACTTACCTGATTAATTCCCTTTTTGTCCTGGGTCAGAAAACACGCCCTTCCTGATTTAAGTTTTGTCACTCTCGACATCTCATATAGTACTTTAGGATATAAACTAGAGTTTTCTTTCTTAGAACCCAATCTACAAAATCCATCAAACAAATATATGAACAGGCATACTTTATTAGTGCAGATAACAAGTCATTATGCAATTTCATACAAAACTATTTCTCCATTAATCTAACTTGATTGGGAATTTAACCATTCTGTTCCAGAAAAGATGAAAATAAATAAAAGCAGTAAGTATGATAATAACTTGTAGATGATTTTTTGCCAAAACCAGGTATTTATTTTCATATTTAAAATACTCAATGATTATGATTTTAAGCAGTATGCCTGTAATAAGTATGGCTCCCTCATTTTTAATATTCTGTCAATCATTAACATTGTACATACTTACCTAACACCAAATGGCTGAAAGAATAAATAACTTAAGATCAACTTTTGATATGAAAGTATTGCAATCCAATATTTGCCTGTGAATGGTAAACAGCAAAATATAAATTATAGTTATCTCCCCTTTGCTGCTAAAGAAAAACTCTTGAGGCTGTCTTACAATTGCATTACATATATTACAATTAAAAGAGTGATGTGAAATACTTCTCTTTCATTTAATCACCAAAAACAGAATCTTATTTCAACAATGGTACACTTTTAATATCAAAATATATTTAGATTTCTGATTCCATTTCTTAAATTTTATGGTAAACAAGAATGTGTCCATAGTACACGGAGGCCCCACTCGCACTATCATTTTCTGTGTTTAGTGGACCGTGAAATTGGGTAAATCTCTAATTTGGCATTTAAATTAGAAAGATCATATCACAGGGAACATGTATACTAAGTTTCAAGTTGATTGGACTTCAACTTCATCAAAAACTACCTTGACCAAAAACTTTAACCTGAAGCGGGACTAACAGACGGAAGGACAGACGGAAGGACGAACGGACGCACAGACCAGAAAACATAATGCCCCTCTACTATTGTAGGTGGGGCATAAAAATTATATTGGAAAGATATATACATACCAAGTCAGTTATAAACACAGTAACAGATTCATCTTGTAAAGGGAGATTAGTGGCATCCCATTTAACTGTTTGTACTTTAATACCTGGTCTGAAAATAAAAGATTTGTATACTGTATGACACAACCTGTTCATCACTTTTGTGTTCACCAATAAATGACAAATCTAAATCCATGTTATTTGGTGAATAGTTGTCTCATTGGCAATCATATCATATCTCCTTATTTTATATTCATGTAAGTGTAAAAAGAAAAAAATGCAGTTACCGTACATAGAATACTTCTGTTGTTTCCAAAGAGGTACTGTTTTTTTTCAAAATATGATGATCATAATTCAAACAGAAACCAGGTGCTCCGCAGGGCGCAGCTTTATAGGACCGCAGAGGTCGAACCCTGAACAGTTGGGGCAAGTATGGACAAAACATTCAAGCGTGATACAGCTCTGAATTTGGATTGTGATCAAATTTTTTACATTACATGTTTTTTTTTACACAAAACAAATGTCAAGATTTTACAAATCAATTAAAGATTTCTTCTTTAAACTTATTTAAATCTAAAATTAAATAGTTGACACAGCATAGGTTTCTGACACAGAATGAATGTGGTCTAATGAACTTAAAATTTTTTTTTTGCCTTTGAGCAATTCACTATGCTGTTGAATATTAATCCTCTAAAAAAAATGTTTGAAGAAATTTTCTTTTTATTTATGAAATCTGAAATGAGAATAATTTAACAACAACCCCCCCCCCCCCCCATTTTTTTTCACATCCCCGTTTCCCTTTTTCCAAAACTGATATCAATTCAAATTTCTAATGGAGCAACAATAACTACTCTTTTAAATACATCATAAAATATTAAAATGTAAAATAAAGTGCTTGTTATCACTGAATGGTAAAGATTGGTTTGTAGTAAAAGTGAATATACATTGTTTATTGTATAAAACAATAAAAAAAACTTCATCAGCAACATTTAATATTGGCAAATTTCCAATGAAGTTATTTACATAAAGTTATTGGCAAATAAAAAAAGAAAATGACATCATAGTCATGTCTGGCAAATTTCCAACATATATTATCAACTACTATTCTATACAAAGAAAGATAACTCCAATTGAAAATTAATTGCTATTGCACAATATTGTGCAATTAGATATTTCTTGCTATTGTGTAATACTGTGCAATTGAAATTTTTTTGCTATTGCACAATACTTGATATGGAATCCTGATTTGGACCAACTTGAAAACTGGGCCCATAATCAAAAATCAAAGTACATGTTTAGATAAAGCATATCAAATAAGCCCAAGAATTTAATTTTTGTTAAAATCAAACTTAGTTTAATTTTGGACCCTTTGGACCTTAATGTAGACCAATTTGAAAACTGGACCAAAAATTAAGAATCTACATACACAGTTAGATTTGGCATATCAAATAACCCATTTATTCAATTTTTGATGAAATCAAACAAAGTTTAATTTGGACCCCCATTTGGACCAACTTGAAAACTAGGCCAATAATTAAAAATCTAAGTACATTTTTAAATTCAGCATATCAAAGAACCCCAAGGATTCAATTTTTGTTAAAATCAAACTAAGTTTAATTTTGGACCCTTTGGACCTTAATGTAGACCAATTTGAAAACGGGACCAAAAATTAAGAATCTACATACATAGTTAGATTCGGCATATCAAAGAACCCCAATTATTCAATTTTTGATGAAATCACACAAAGTTCAATTTTGGACCCTTTGGGCCCCTTATTCCTAAACTGTTGGGACCAAAACTCCCAAAATCAAATCCAACCTTCCTTTTATGGTCATAAACCTTGTGTTTAAATTTCATAGATTTCTATTTACTTATACTAAAGTTATTGTGCGAAAACCAAAAATAATGCTTATTTGGGCCCCTTTTTGGCCCCTAATTCATAAACTGTTGTGACCTCAACTCCAAAAATCAATCCTAACCTTCCTTTTGTGGTCATAAACCTTGTGTTTAAATTTCATTGATTTCTATTTACTTATTAAAAAGTGGTTTGACGCAAGTTTACAACAAGCTCGAACTAACTTGCTTAATTATGGAAAAATTTATTCAAGATTTCCATATGATCCAATTATCAAAAATCACTTTTATAAACTGAATCGTGAATACTCCAAACTAAGGAAATATAAATACAAACAATACAAACAATCATTGATTAGTCAGCTGGACTCCTTGCACGAAGAGAATCCAAAACTGTATTGGAACTTAATTAATGAACTACAGGAAAAAAATGAAACTAAAAAAAAATGTGGAGTACAACCATCAACCTTGATATCACATTTCCAAAAGTTGTCACAACTGAAAGGTGAATTTCAAAGTAGATATACAGAGCTATGTGAAAAACTGAAACAGTTAGAAAACTCAAAATGTTTCAACGAGTTGGACTCCTTTATCACTGAGTCTGAAATATCCAAAGCCATTTCACACTTAAAATGCAATAAATCATCAGGCTTGGATAACATTAGTAATAATATGATAAAGAATGGACAGACTTTCCTTTTAAAAAGTTTTCAACAGATGTTTAATACTTGTCTGTCTTCAGGTATATACCCAACATCTTGGGCTGAAGGTTATATTACACCAATTTTTAAAAGCAACGATACAAGTGACCCTAACAATTATAGAGGAATAACAATAACAAGTGCAATTGGAAAGCTTTTTAATAGAATATTAAGTCTAAGACTGGACAAATTTCTTCAGGAACATAATATTATACATGATAGTCAAATTGGATTCACAAGGAAAGCCAGAACTGCAGATCATATGTTTATTTTAAACTGTCTTATTAACAAATACTGTAATTCAAAAGAAGGTAGACTGTTTGCCTGTTTTGTTGATTTTCAGAAGGCTTTTGATACTGTTATACATACAGGGATCAAGATTAAACTACTAGATATTGGGGCTGGGTCTTATTTTTATAACATTATTAAAAGTATGTATGAAATTAGCAAATCATGTGTCAAAATTCAAAATCAAGTAAGTGATTTTTTCCCATTAGATATTGGAGTCAAACAAGGTGACAACCTCAGTCCGAATTTATTCAAGATATTCATAAATGATTTGCCCAGATATTTGTCAGATACTAGAGACCCAGTTAATGTCAATGACAAAGATCTACATTGTTTAATGTATGCTGATGATATTGTTTTATTATCTACATCAGCTGAAGGACTACGAGAAAAGCTGGGAATGCTTGATAAATTTTGCAAAGATTGGTGTCTCAATGTGAATACTAATAAGACAAAGGTGCTGATTTTCAACAAGGCAGGCAGACATGTAAAACAGATATTCACATTTCAGAATATAAATCTGGAATGTGTTTCAAAATACAAATACCTAGGTTTATATTTAAGCTCATCTGGTTCATTCAGTTATGCTCAAAATGAACTATACAAAAAATCCCTGAAAGCTCATTTCAAATTAAGGAAAGATCTTTTATCACTTAATCCTGATGTAAAAACAAGTATTCATGTTTTTGACCACACTGTAAAACCTATTTTATTATATGGTAGCGAAATATGGGGGATGTTTAATTCTCTTTCCTCTAAATGTAAGAAGGAAGATATATCTTTTGAAAAATTATATTCAGGTTTACCCTGTGAGAAACTTCATATAAAATTTTGTAAATTTATACTTGGGGTACACAAGAAAACAACAAATGCTGCAGTGTTATCTGAACTTGGAAGATTTCCAATATATTTTAATATTATAAAAGGAATGTTATTGTACTGGTATAGATTAGAGAATTTAGGTAATAATTTTCCTCTATTAAAAGAGGCATATACACAATCAAAGACACTACATCACATGAATATAACATCATGGTATGGTTCAATAAATGTTGTTTTTAAAATACTTGGTATTGACTATACAAATGCCATAAATGCTCCATTTTGTGAATCCTTATACAAATTTAAGAAATATATACAAACCAAGCTATCAATATTGTTTATTAGCTGTTGGAAAAAACAAATAGATAAATTTTCAGACAGTAAACTGAAAACCTACCTTTTATATAAAACAAATTTTGGTTTTGAAAAATATCTAACATTGATCAAGAATTTTGAACTTAGAAGAAGTTTTACTAAATTACGTGTATCTTCTCATAGATTACAAATAGAATTAGGTAGATATCAGGGTATTCCCCGAATTAACAGAATATGTAATAAATGTTCTTCCAATACTGTCGAAGATGAGGCTCATTTTCTATTTGATTGTAACAAATTTGAGGATGATAGAAATTGTATGTTAGCTAGTATTGCACAATATAATTCTTATTTTAATCATATGAACAGTCAAAGCAAAATTATCTGGTTATTTAGTGTAGAAAATGTTGAGTTACTTAAAATAATATGTAATTTTATATACAAACATCTTCCTTAGTGAAGATTAGTTAAAGGAAATCTATGTGTGTATATACATTTGATTGGACATAGAAAATTATATTCATCTGAATATCACAAACATACTAGCCGATTAAAAAAAAAAAAAATAATTGTTAAGATATATTATTTATTCAAATGTTCTCTTATATCCTTGAGGCATCGTCCCCTGGTATCAACTGCATTCAAGTTACCTATGATGCTTCCTTGTTTGCTTTTGATACAGGTAGGAAAGAGACATTTACACACATTTTACATGCCTATGGCCCATAAGGTATCGTCCCCTGGTGTCAGCTGCCTTTAGGAAACCATAATGCTTTCCTATTTGCTGCTGACACAGGATGAGTCATGGACATGTTTAATTTCTACTTTCTTTTTGGCTAATTATTATATATTTAATTGATCCAACTTTTTGTGTACTATACATATGTGGATATCTATTTTTCTTTTTTTTTCTTTTTGGGCTGCTTGTTTGTTATCTATATCAACCACACTTGTAATAAAATGCATTAGTATTAAAACAAGAGTGCACACGCTGAAATGTCTCGCCTTCTATACTAATCATTGATATTATGTTGATAGTCCTAAGTATAAAGCTTAGTTTTATTACAACTGTCTCATAAACTTAACATTAACCAAGATAACTAAACAAAGACCAATGAACCTTGAAAATGAGGTCAAGGTCAGATGAACCATGCCAGGCAGACATGTACAGCTAACAATGCTTCTATACAACATATATAGTTGACCCATTACTTATAGTTTAAGAAAAATAGACCAAAACACAAAAACTTAACACTGTGCAATGAACCGTGAAAATGAGGTCACCGTCAAATAATACCTGCGCGACTGACATAAAGATCATAAAATATTTCCATACACCAAATATAGTTGACCTATGGCATACGTATTAGATAAAAAGACCAAAACTCAAAAACTTAACTTTGACCACTGAACCATGAAAATGAGGTCAAGGTCACATGACATCTGCCCGCTAGACATGTACACCTTACCATCATTCCATACAACAAATATAGTAGACCTATTGCATATAGTATGAGAAAAACAGACCAAAACACAAAAATTTAACTATAACCACTGAACCATGAAAATGAGGTCAAGGTCAGATGACACCTGCCAGTTGGACATGTACACCTTACAGTCCTTCCATACACCGAATATACTAGCCCTATTGCTTATAGTATCTGAGATATGGACTTGACCACCAAAACTTAACCTTGATCACTGATCCATGAAATGAGGTCGAGGTCAAGTGAAAACTGTCTGACAGACATGAGGACCTTGCAAGGTACGCACATACCAAATATAGTTGTCCTATTACTTATAATAAGAGAGAATTCAACATTTCAAAAAATTTGAACTTTTTTTTCAAGTGGTCACTGAACCATGAAAATGAGGTCAAGGACATTGGACATGTGACTGACGGAAACTTCGTAACATGAAGCATCTATATACAAAGTATGAAGCATCCAGGTCTTCTACCTTCTGAAATATAAAGCTTTTAAGAAGTGAGCTAACACCGCCGCCATAGCCGCCGCCATAGCCGGATCACTATCCCTATGTCGAGCTTTCTGCAACAAAAGTTGCAGGCTCGACAAAAAACCAACATACTATAGATTCTTTATCTACGTATTCTTTAAGAACTTAAATAGTTCTCGTTTAACTTTTTTTTTTTTTTATCTCATTGTTTGTATTGTATTATGAAAAAATTATTGATGTTGTAATGTTTATGCCCTTTGGGGCCCATAATTGGAAATAAAAATATCTTATCTTATCTTATCTAAATATCTTATCTTATCTTATACTAAAGTTATTGTGCGAAAACCAAGAATAATGCTTATTTGGGCCCTTTTTTGGCCCTTAATTCCTAAACTGTTGGAACCAAACCTCCCAAAATCAATCCCAACTGTCCTTTTGTGGTCATAAACCTTGTGTCAAAATTTCATAGATTTCTATTCACTTAAACTAAAGTTATAGTGCGAAAACCATGAAAATGCTTATTTGGGCCCTTTTTGGCCCCTAATTCCTAAAATGTTGGGACCAAAACTCCCAAAATCAATCCCAACCTTCCTTTTGTGGTCATAAACCTTGTGTTAAAATTTCATTGATTTCTATTCACTTTTACTAAAGTTAGAGTGCGAAAACTAAAAGTATTCGGACGACGACGACGCAGACGACGACGCCAACGTGATAGCAATATACGACCAAAAAATTAAAATTTTTGCGGTTGTATAAAAATCTAAGTACATTTTTAAATTCAGTATTTTAAAGAACCCCAAGGATTAAATTTTTGTTAAAATCAAACTAAGTTTAATTTTGGACCCTTTGGACCTTAATGTAGACCAATTTGAAAACTGGACCAAAAATTAAGAATCTACAAACACAGTTAGATTTGGCATATCAAAGAACCCCAATTATTCAATTTTTGATGAAATCACATAAAGTTCAATTTTGGACCCTTTGGGCCCCTTATTCCTAAACTGTGAGGACCAAAACTCCCAAAATCAAACCCAACCTTCCTTTTATGGTCATAAACCTTGTGTTTAAATTTCATAGATTTCTATTTACTTATACTAAAGTTATTGTGCGAAAACCAAGAATAATGCTTATTTGGGCCCCTTTTTGGACCCTAATTCATAAACTGTTGTGACCTCAACTCCAAAAATCAATCCCAACCTTCCTTTTGTGGTCATAAACCTTGTGTTAAAATATCATTGATTTCTATTTACTTATACTAAAGTTATTGTGCGAAAACCAAGAATAATGCTTATTTGGGCCCTTTTTTGGCCCTTAATTCCTAAACTGTTGGAACCAAAACTCCCAAAATCAATCCCAACCTTCTTTTTGTGGTCATAAACCTTGTGTCAAAATTTCATAAATTTCTATTCACTTAAACTAAAGTTATAGTGCGAAAACCAAGAAAATGCTTATTTGGGCCCTTTTTGGCCCCTAATTCCTAAAATGTTGGGACCAAAACTCCCAAAATCAATCCCAACCTTCCTTTTGTGTTCATAAACCTTGTGTTAAAATTTCATTGATTTCTATTCACTTTTACTAAAGTTAGAGTGCGAAAACTAAAAGTATTCGGACAACGACGACGACGACGACGCCAACGTGATAGCAATATACGACCAAAAAATTAAAATTTTTGCGGTCGTATAAAAATTAAATTTCTGAGTTCTGATATTAGTATTATTATGCGAAAATATTTAAATTTACTGTAATCTTAATTGACATTTACATGCTGTTTTACACTGATAAATTGATATGCCTAAATTCTAATTAAAGGTATATGAAATATAAAACTTACAAAAATACCTTCACAATCGTCATATAAAAGTTGACAAATATTTGCCCCTAAGTGATGCTTCAGCATCTAACATTTTTTTATGAGAAGATCTTTAAAAGTGATGGCAATGTGGAGGATTTTTTTTTTTATCAAATCTGGTTTGAAAGGGTACTAAGATTCTAACTAGAGGCTCTCAAGAGCCTGTATCGCTCACCTGACTTTACTTGGGTTTTTGAAATCATATAAAAAAGGTAAAATTTGGCTTCAAAGTAACAACACTCGGCCCGCACCTCAAAAAGGAAAGGAACAAACATGTTTGGTTTCATTCAATTCAGTGGTTCTTTAATAGAAGAACTTTGTATGTATTTTCCATAGGGTCCTATGTTAAACTAGGTCCCCTACTGGCAGCCATCTTGGATGATAAATTGGCTACAAAGTAACAACACTTGGTCAGCACCTCATAAGGAACATTCATGCTATGTTTGGGTTTCATTCCATTCAGTGGTTCTCTAAAAGAAGTCATTTGTATGCATTTACCATAGGGTCCACAAGACTTGGTCAGCACCTCATAAGGTACATTCATGACATGTTTGGTTTCATTCCATTCAATGGTTCTCTAGAAGAAGTTCAAAATGTTAAAAGTTAACGAGGACGACAGACGACAACGGACAACGGACGCCAAGTGATGAGAAAAGCTCACTTGGCCCTTTGGGCCAGATGAGCTAAAAATGCATAAGAAGCAAGTTTTAAAATTGTGAAGCTGCTTTTTTAGTTAAATTGTTTGAGTTATTTCAACTCAGCTAGCTAGACTTACTTTTCCTTCTCTGCTTGAAGTTTATTAACATATTCTACATTCTCTACTGTTCTGTCTACAGCTTTTCTGACAATTTCTCCAGCTAAATATGTAGCTTCTGGCCAGTATAATGCTGCCTAAAGAATAAAACATTTAATATTATTATAGCTCTCCAGCTAAATATGTAGCTTCTGGCCAGTATAAAGCTGCCTAAAAAAATAAAACGTTTAATATTATTATAGCTAGGTCTCTAGCTAAATATGTACTTTCCATAGCTCTCTGTTCGAATGTTCTTTGATAATTCAATTTCTTTGGAACATAGTTAAAATGAGTAATTTCTGATAACTAGTACAGCTGCTATGTCTGCTATAACTGGGTAATAGTTTGAAGTCAAACTGTCTTATCAATAGTAGACAGAGCTTTTAATGATTGTTGTCTGTATCTTCAAAGCACTTTCTAAAGGGATTAATTACCATAAAACTTATGTAAAAAACTAACCATTGCTGCCTCCTTTGAAGAAAATTTATTTGATATAGAGCTTTTAAGAAAAATGAATTTGCTTTGGTTTAATGCTATTGTTCAAATATTGAATATTTTAAGGTTATATTTCTACTGGTTTAGTTAAAATTTGAGTCAGTAAAAACAGCAGTGTTTTGGATTAAATATAAGAATTAGTTAGATTGACTGAAGAATGTTGATATGATAAATTCCCCTTTAAGTTGTGCACCAAGTTTTAACCTGGCTTCTATCACAGCATAGCTAACAATGCTAAACACAACAAGAACACATGCGTTATTGTGCTAAGGATACGCCTACTTCAACTATATGTCTAAGAAAACATAAAGAATGTCTCCAACATATCTAAATCAGAGTTCTTGTGAGCACTGAAGGGTAAAGATTGCCTTTATTTTGCATTGATGTGAACTTCAAATTAAACATTGAGTTCCATATCATAGCCAAATTATATATTTTCAATAGAGTTATCTTGCTTTAATCATAATTGTACATTTGAATGTAACAAATTCAGAAATAAAATAGGTTTTTTTACAAAGGTTACTGGTTTACAAATAAATTGAATTTTGTAACTTGAATATCTGAGCATAAGATATCAATAATAAATAGCATGATATTTGTTTTATATTGACTGCACTATGTTGTTATATCTATCAAAGACAGTGAACCTTTGAAGATACAGATATCAAGCCAGACACATAAGGAGGGTTTTGATGACATGACTGTAATCTTAACCGCCAGCTCTTTGATTACAACTATGATTTATGATAGCCTTTTTCAAAGAATAAAGTTCAATTAATCCTCAGTGTCATATCAGAAATTCATAAAAAAAAAAGTGAGATTGTTATAATAGATATAAACCAGTCACCAAAGTTTTTCATAAAAACTGCATAGATTACTAATGAGTGTTTGTCCAAAAAACTTGGAAATCATCCCTTTTTTATGATTAAAATCCAATAACTCAGAAACTGAAATCTAAATGGATAAAAATCACAAAGGAGCTTAGGTCAATAGATATAAACAATTCACCAAGTTTCATGAAAACTGCTTGACAATTCAAATCATTTTTGAGTTATTGTCCTAAAACTTGAAATTCCCCTTTTTCAATGAATAAAAACCGATTCACAGCTTCGATTTATTCTGGAAATTACATGCTAGCTGGTAATTCTAATATGAGATTGAGATTAAAATCAATGAGACAGCAATTGAATAACATATGTTCAACAAAAAAAGACATTTTGAGGTCATCTTTCATCTTGCAACCACTAAAATTGTTTGTGTCTAAATAATTTGTCATTCAGTCTAGTCATTAAGTAGTGTCTATAGTAAGCATTTAGATAATTGAGAGATGATGCTCTTGATCAGTACAATTCAATCAGTGTAAACCATGATCAGCTTAAAGTAGTATAAAAATAAAAAGATATGGCTTAATTACCAATGAGACAACTCTCCACCATTACAACAACAAAACTCAACCACTGAATGACAGGCTTTTGACTTCGCTGGTGGTAAGCAGATGGTTGTAACTTAAAGTTACGACTATCCAAAAATGGGAGACAACTCTAGGGATAAATTTTTCTTTTCCGATTTTTGTGCAGTAAAAGATTTATTTGAGCCAAACCGCTTGTCTCATTCATACTTATCGTCAGTGTGTTGATATTGAAACAAAATTTGATAAATAAAAACTTTCCAATTTTCGTAAAATAGTCATTCAATAATTCGAGCATGATGGTCGTATTTAAAACAACAAAAATGTTCAGGATGGTTGTAACTTAATTTTGTGATGGTCGTAACTCTTTAAGAAAAAGGACCGAATAAGCTTAAGACACGTCAAGAGTTTTAGTCGTATATTTTACTATATGAATATATTTGTGAAGTTGATTTCACCAAATGATAAAAACTAAAAGGGGTGAAGAGAGGGGTACATGTCAAGTGCAAAACGGAAGAAAATTGGAACGTGTCGAGAAAAAAACATACTAAATCACAGTGTACACTATTCAGAAGTCGCGAATTTCGAAGGGAGAACTTTTTGGATCACATTTTATATTTAATGGATATACTGAATTGAACGGTAAGTTGATCATCTGTACATTGCTTAATGATTAATTCAGCTGACATCTATATTCTCAAATGGTTTAGAATTAAATTCAGCACATTCATTATTTGTATCTTTGCCTTAATCAAGAGATTTTCAAGTGCATCACTAAGGAAAATCAGTCAGTGAACCTAAAAACAATCTTTTTACCCTCTAAATGTACAAATTAACGTAAAAACCAGACTTAATTAACTAAATGAAGTATATTTAAAGTGGTGGTAAAAGTTTAAACCAGATCTTTCAAGCCAGAAATAAGAAAATTACACTTGTTTGAATTTCTCACTTGTTACGATCAGTCTCGCTTGTATATTTTGAAACTGTATGATCAGTCTTTACTTCACTGTATTCTAGTGGTGATTTCAAAGTTATTTACGATACATTAGAAGGTGGCATTTTTCTAAATAACACAAACATATTTCAATAAATCCACATCCTGAAAACTTTTGAAACATGTTTTAGCTTGATAGGGTGTACTCGATTTACTACATTAAGTATAAGGATGTTTAAATGTTGCTAAAATAAGAGGAAGGTTTGTTGTATATATGTTACAGTGAATTTGTATAATCAGTGATTATGTAGAATCCCTGATTTTTCAGGGATTATGTAGAATCACTAAAAACATCAGTGATTATACAGATTCCCTGAAAATTACCAGTGATTTCACATAATCACTGATAATTTTAATTAGTATTCTACAAATATGATTTCAGTGATTTTCAATAATTAAAAGCTCCAAAGATGATGAAACAAATTAACATAGGCAAATTATCATTTTTTTCCTATTCCTTGAAAGTTTAAGTAAACATGCAGTTTTCATTCCTGATCTACTATTTGATTCTTAAGTGATGAGTTTTTTCCTTTATATTTTGTCCAAGTGTTGAACCTGATTATGCTGCTAACAAATAAGCTCGGCACAGGCACAGGTGTTGCTTGGGTTGAAGAAAAATGTATGCTCAAAAGTTAATGCAAATTGCAGAGGAAAAACAACATATATCTCAAGTGGTTCCAAGAAAGGGAGATCCTTGCCATATAGCAATGGACTCCTGCTCGGATCTTTAATACAAGAAATCAGTTTGAGGTTGATGATTTCCCTTCATTGGTATCTTCAGATTTTGTGCTGAAAACTCTTATTTCTCTGAGACGTGCTGTAAAATATGATTGGATATGGAGGACAAGGTTTTTTAAATGTTGATATTGTGGTAAAAACAAATATGAATTTAATAGATATACATTTAAAAAAACAGGACAAATGTGTAATAGTCGATGCCATCCAAATCTAGTTTGTAAATAAAATGTTTATTTTTAAAATATTGTGCATAAAATTAACATTTATCAAAAAGATTGTACGCGTAAAAATAGTTTTGATGACAATTTCAGTTTAATCCATATCTCAACCTAAAAAGATCTAAAAACAATTGCTAAAACAATACGATAAAAAAAAATAATCATTATGCCATTCAATCATGTTAATATTTTAATACTAACTTAATCAACCCGCCCTTGTGGGCTCGCTTGATATTATTAATACTGATACAGTAAATATCAAAAAGGGCTCGCTTGATATTATTGCTGATAAAGTCAGTATTAAAAACAAAACATCAATTATTCAATATATATTTTGCTTATCATTTAATTATATTGTGCTTATCATTTAATTATATTGTGTTTATCATTTAAATATTTTTGTGTCTTTCATATTAATATATTATGCCTAACGTTATACAATATTAATGGGTATTAGTCTGATATGAGCCAGTCCATGAGAAAAGGTACACAAACGAAAATTTTACAAAATTCTAAAAAGTGTGCATAATTATTGGTAGTAGACTTGTGATTTATAAAACACATGTACTTTTACACATATCCTTAAGCTGTGAGCTACACACACCTACAAGTGTTGAGACCCCCCTTTAGTTTTATCAAGATTTTTAATGACTTATTTCATATATTTCAATCATTTTCAAAGTACAGTTTATATGGCTTGATTTGCCAATTGATAATGTTAACCCCGGTAGCAGTGGGGATAAGGCTCTCGCTAACGATGCAGATATCAATGCAATCAGACCGGGCAACGGTACAAGTCCCGTGCAACGACGGTTGATTTATATAATGTTAAATAACTTAACTTAACTTAACTTCGGTTGATTTATATAATATTAAATAACTTAACTTAAGTTAAGTTAAATTTCAATTTCTAAAACACAAGAGGTCATAGTTTTTGTATTTTCCCTCATGTTTTAATATTGTCTTACTTTCCTTAAACTGGTAAAACTGAAGAAAATTATTGAATTTTGTCTCTCTAGTGTCGTAAAATGTTAAGTTTCTGGTCGGTATAGCAATAATCCGGGGGAACAAATGATTTTACACTTGCTCAAATACCAAAACATTCAGATATTTCTACGTCTTTTGCTGTTTTAATTGACAAATTCGGGATAGAATTGACAATCTTATGAATGTTTACATTAATGTAATATATATATATTTTAAATAATATAAAACATTACAGGAACAAATTTACTGTCAAACTTTAGAAAGACACCTTTTTATTACTAAACAAACAACCCAATAATTAACAAAAATAAAAAAATTTAAAAGTTGGATAAATGGGAAGACACCGTTACATATCTTAGTATCATTTCAGTTATATTGTATAATCCCTGACGTTTTTTCTAGTGATTATACATAATCCCTGAAAATTGTAGTGATAATATATAATCCCTAACTAACCAGTGATTATACATAATCTGTGAAAATTTTAGGGATTCTACATAATCCCTGATTATACAAATTCACTGTAACATATATAAGTTTCAGAAATGTCCTCCGTTATACTTAAAATTGTAAAAACACACAGACTTAATTGTTATATAAAAATGCATGTATTTTACACACATACAAGGCCGTACTGTAGCCTATAATTGATCACAGTTCCTTCACTTTGTTTTGGATGTAGAGCTGCCTCTTTGAAACTCAATTGTACACCACTTTGTAAAGCGGGGATTTATAGTGATAATGAAGTCCGTTTGTCCCTTGGACCGGTACAATATGTTCGCCGGTTTTGTAAACACATCTCCTCATAAACCACTAAATATACATTGGGGGTTCCAGCAATTTTTAAATGGAGAGGGGTCCAATTCAGGAGAAAAGGGGATTCCAAATATATGTTCCCATACAAATGCAATGATAGTTAAAAAAGGGTTTTAAATTTTAAACCAAATGCTAATACATAGTCCCTTAATCATTGTATTGGAACAAAATTCAAACTCAATATATAAATTGTCATGATGTAAACTATATAAAAATATAAAGTCAATACCAGTATCTTCAAGCATAAAGATAAAAAGTGTAGAAAACTGATTATTTTAGTAAATTTTCCAGGTCTCAGGACCATAACTCTGCACAAAATCACCACACCAGAACAAAATTAGAACTTCATCTGTACCTTGTCATGATAAAACTATATAACAACTTTTTAATTTATATCTTCAAGCATGACTAAAAAAAATATCAGAAAACTAAATATTTCAGTAAATTTTCAAGGTCAAGGACCAGAACTCAAAATCATCAGAACACAAAATCATCAGACCTGAACAAAATTCCAACGTTATCTGTAACTTGTCATAATATAACTATGGCTCAAATATCTAATCAATATCTTCAAGCATGAAGAAAACTAGAGGCTCTCAAGAGCCTGTGTCGCTCACTTTGGTCTTTGTGCATATTAAACAATGGACACAGATAAATTCACGACAAAATTGAGTTTTGGTGATGGTGACGTGTATGTAGATCTTACTGTACTGAACATTCTTGTTGCTACAATTATCTCTATTTATAATGATCTTGGCCCAGTAATTACAGTGGAAAATATTTTTTTTTAATTTACCAAAATTTATGAAAAATGTTAAAAATTGACTATAAAGGACAATAACTCCTTAAGGGGTCAATTGACAATTTTGGTCATGTTGTCTTATTTGTAGATCTTATTTTGCTGAACATTATTGCTGTTTACAGTTTATCTCTATCTATATAAATATTCAAGATAATAACCAAAAAACAGCAAAATTTCCTTAAAATTACCAATTCAGGGGCAGCAACCCAACAACGGGTTGTCCGATTCATCTGAAAATTTCATGGCAGATAGATCTTTACCTGATAAACAATTTTACTCATTGTCAGATTTGCCCTGAATGCTTTGGTTTTTGAGTTTTAAGCCAAAAACTGCATTTTACACCTATGTTCTATTTTTAGCCATGGCAGCCATCTTGGTTGATTGGCCGGGTCACCGGACACATTTAAACTAGATACCCCAATGATGATTGTGGCCAAGTTTGGTTTAAATTGGCCCAGTAGTTTCAGAGGAGAAGATTTTTGTAAAAGATAACTAAGATTTATGAAAAATGGTTAAAAATTGACTATAAAGAGCAATAACTCCTAAAGGGGTCAACTGACCATTTCGGTCATGTTGACTTACTTGTAAATCTTACTTTGCTGAACATTATTGCTCTTTACAGTTTATCTCTATCTATAATAATATTCAAGATAATAACCAAAAACAGCAAAATTTCCTTAAAATTACCAATTCAGGGCAGCAACCTAATAACAGGTTGTACGATTCATCTGAAAATTTCAGGATAGATAGATCTTGACCTAATACACAATTTTACTTGGTCAGATTTGCTCTAAATGCTTTGGTTTTTGAGTTATAAGCCAAAAACTGCATTTTACCTAAATGTTCTATTTTTAGCCATGGCGGCCATCTTGGTTGGATGGCCAGATCACCGGACACATTTTTTAAACTAGATAACCAAAAGATGATTTTGGCCAAGTTTGGATTAATTAAGCCCTGTAGTTTCAGAGAAGATTTTTGTAAAAGATTACTAAATTTTACGAAAAATGGTTAAAAATTGACTACAAAGGGCAATAACTCCTAAAGGGGTCAACTGACCATGTTGATCATGTTGACTCATTTGTAAATCTAGTTTTGCTGAACATTATTGCTGTTTACAGTTTATCTCTATCTATAATAGTATTCAAGACAATAACCAAAAACAGCAAAATTTCCTTAAAATTACAAATTCAGGGTCAGCAACCCAACAACAGTTTGTCCGATTCATCTGTAAATTTCAGGGCAGATAGATCTTGACCTGATAAACAATTTTACCCCCATGTCAGATTTGCTCTAAATGCTTTGGTTTTTGAGTTATAAGCCAAAAACTGCATTTTACTCCTATGTTCTATTTTTAGCCATGGCAGCCATGTTTTTTGATTAAATGGGAATTAAAACACAAAGTTTATTCTAGATACCCTAGGAATCAATCAGATGAAGTTTGGTTTGAATTGGTTCAGTAGTTTCAGAGGAGAAGATCTTTGAAATAGTTTACGATGACGACGACGACGGACAGATGACAACGACGGACGCCAAGTGATGGCAAAAGCTCACACTTCCTTTTAGGAAAGGTGAGCTAAAAAGTGTGGAAAACTGATTTGACGGACTGACAGATGGACAAACAAACTGATGGAGTGCAAACCTAAAGTCCCCTCGACTTTGTCAGAAGGGGACTAATAAACAGCAGCTATTGATGATATGCCACCAATACCAAAATTATTGCTAACACCAACCCCTTTCCCTATCCAAGGACAGTGGAGTAACTGTCAAACATTAACAATATTTCTCTAGCTGTGCTGCTTGTGAAACTGCATGAAACACTGAGAATTTCATCATATATTAAGCCAAATTTTTTTATTCATAACCCTTTCTCCTATAAATTATAAACACAATTAAAGTTTTTATTCACTGCTGACACACAGATATTAAGTTTAAAATGCCATGAAACCTTGTCAAATGAGACAACAGTGAGTTTCTCTCAAAAATCTTGTTAATTGTTATACATCTAGACATTTAAGAAATAATTGATGCAAGCTATACTTTATTGTAGTTTTAACATGGGTAGGCCTAATATTCATGATTATTTTTGCCTAAGCAATAGTGAAACTACAATAAAGTATAGCTTGCATCAATTATTTCGATTCTGATTAGGACAATTAAGGTAATTTCTATGTCCGATCTGTATAAGTGTAGAGAGTTTGTGTAGGCTCTTACATGAACATGAAGGAGTTTTTAACAGCCAGCATGAACGGTTGTTGTATCTAGGTAAAATATGTCAATTTCAAACTGCAACACATTACAGTCATAATAAATGAAGTGGTAACAACATCTGCATCATTTATGAGTTTGAAAGTGTTTCAAATTAATGAAATATATTAAATGCATGCCAATTTGATAAAATTCATTATT
This sequence comes from Mytilus edulis, assembly GCF_963676685.1. Taxonomy (NCBI): domain Eukaryota; kingdom Metazoa; phylum Mollusca; class Bivalvia; order Mytilida; family Mytilidae; genus Mytilus; species Mytilus edulis. Next base: position 78,697,427 of record NC_092344.1, on the reverse strand, counting down.
CTGCAGTAGTCAATATACGCATGTGCAAACAAATTTTATTGAATTTAGAGCGTGGGTTTATTTACAAAGCAAAAGAAGCATGTTATATTAGAATATTAAATATCACTTTGCATCATGTTGCACTGATTTATCGATAACTATGTATTGTGCATTTACACCATTCTCTCTGTTACCCATACTTTCTTAAATATGTATATAAATCATAATGCTTATGGTTTTATTCCTTGCTTTCAAGATAAATCTGCTTTTACTATAGTTTTCACACATTAACAAGTTATAAATCTGTATCAGTGTCAGCTATCATTGTATTCTTTCTGTACAAACACAGTAAATTCAATCAGAACTTTGGTGTTATTGTTTAAATGGGATTTGTTGATAAAAAGAAATTGATGTTTTCAATTATCAGAGTATAGTCAGACAATTTATGACAAAGTTTATGTAACCATTATTGGAAATTTGATGCCGACCATGACAGAACTGTCTAAGTGAAAGTATTATATGGCCATCAAATCTTAAATCATCAGGAAAGCTTTTATTGCGAACCCTATCTTAGTTTTCCATAGATTCACCTGCAAGTTACCTGTCCATTTAAACTTTTGTAAGTCCTATTGTCCCATCTAACAAATACAACAGGTATTGTTCTCTGTGTAGTTTATTCACTCAGACCTTTAAATTTCTTCTAGGAGAAATATATCACTCATTGATTAATTTACCTGACCAAAAAATTATCTTCTTTTTTATTGAAATACTTCTAATAACTCACATAAACTGTATGCAATATTGTATTTATTCAATATTATCATTAATATATTTTCAATCTGTTCAATATAAAATCTGGTTTAATCCTAAAAAGTTTATTTCAGACACATTTTTTAGTATTTTCCAATGAATTTACATGTTTTTGTTGTTGTTCATTTATAGACTTATGTTTATGAAGACCTTAATTTAAAAATAATAATATTCAATTTTTTATTTATCAAACACACAAAAATATTGAATATTTGATCAGAAATCAACTTTTAATTTTTGAATCAGTATTACAAATGTAATATTGAACACATTAAAAACGAGTTACTCCAGGTATCGAATAAATACAACACCACATGCAGTTTTGTGAGTCCGTACTTAGTATTGGTATAAGTATTTTTTCTTCATTGACAGTTCAATTTTTTACTCAGGTAGATTAATCAATGAGTGATATATTTCTCCTAGAAGAAATTTAAAGGTCTGAGTGAATAAACTACACAGAGAACAATACCTGTTGTATTTGTTAGATGGGACAATAGAACTGCCAAAAGTTTAAATGGACAGGTAACTTGCAGGTGAATCTATGGAAAACTACGATAGGGTTCGCAATAATTTAACAATAAATACTTGTAATGCTCATGTGATTCTTACGTTCCGTGAAAAACTAGAAAAAAACGAACATGTCATCTGACACACCATAGGAATATTGACGATTACATTTCTGACTTTGTACAACACTTTCCATTTAAAGGGAATTAACTAAGAGGTCAATTGATGGTAGATATTAATGATACTTGTCACATTCATGAATTTGTACAGAATCTTTTAAAAGAAATAGGACAAATAGGTCAACTGTTAAATACAGAAAGATGGCAATTTGCTATCAAATGGAATCAACTTGATAAAAGACAATCACTTTTTTATGCTGTTTCTATTTTCAAATATAAAAAAAAAATGTAAAATATTCAACCAACATCAGACAAAACTTGATGCAAATAAATATTTTGAACTGAAAATTGATTGTCGGTGGCATCAAAGCATATTTTTATAGTAGGGTTTTTAGAAAGTAGTTTGTGGCTGTGTAAACCAATATATTAATAGAAATGTTACAAACACCAATTTCAAAAAGTTTTGCTAAATCAAACCATTTTTACTGCAACCTAGACTCTAAAGCTAGTTTCATCTTCTTATCAATGTTACATAGTAAAGTGAAATTTAAATTTATTTTGACAAGTATAAATTTATTTGATTTATGAAGTAATTTTACAAATTACTGTGAAATGAAAGTGTTACATCAATTACCATGGTGTTAATCTGAAGTCATGAATCTTAGATACCCATGATTTATGAGGGTCTATTGATATTGTTACAAGTTGTAGCTGATAAAAACAATTTACAATTAATCAAGTAAATTATCTGTTTAATCAAGTTCTTTAAAGATTGACAAATAAATTAAACAATGTTAAATTTCTAATTTATAGAACTGTGAACATTACTGCAAGAACTGACAAAATTGTTAATTCTTTCACTTTTTGTCATGAATAAACTTTGATTGATTTCACAATGATTTATATTAAATACCAAAATCCAAATACTTTTCATTGGTACCATTTTAAGGCCAATGCTGACAAAAAAAAACCAATGCCAAACTGGCTTTTCATTATCAGGTAAAATTAGCAGATTAGCAATATCAATCCATTATCTAATACCAAATATTTTATCACCTGTTAAAAGTTGTCAAACCATGTGATCAATATCATTGGTAAGCATATAAAGTGTTAATTCTACTGTCATATTAAGCATTTCTAGATTTTTACCAATGATTTTTGTTTTTTTATTTCTGACATTTCCGTAGAGGTTTATCCTATTCTTCAATGTTAAAGCTTTATTAACAATATTTGCAGTTTTATGACCAACTCAAAGTAAGAAACACTTTTATGGGTTTAAATAATTAACACATCTATTTTGCCTTTAGGGTGTCGTTAACACACTTCTAGCCATCACAGACAATTAATTGCAACAGCCGCAACCAAATCTGATATTTACTATGTTTTGTAATACCTTGGTGTTTCAATCAATTATATAAACTGTTCTAGTTATAGCTTACAATACTTTCATTTTCTTATTGTAACTTTATCATATCAGTCATTATTGTACCATACCTTTTGGAACCCAACAAATAAATAAAACCCCAGCAAATTCACAATGGCAATGTTGTATCATTCTTGAGATAAATTCTATCATGTGTGCTTCCCCCGATATTTCTCTTTTGATCTTCATTTTTATAAAAATTGTTATACAGTCCATCCAAAATATGCTCAGGATGCTTTATTCATACATTATTTCCAACCAAGTTTTCTAACAAATTTTTGATGTAACCTGTTGTGATTTTTAACCTTTTATATAAAAAAGAAGATGTGGTATGATTGCAAATGAGACAACTATCCACAAAGACCAAAATCACACAGACATTAACAACAAAAGGTCACCGTACGGCCTTCAACATAGTATTTTTAAAACAGTTATATTGTTTGGCAAATGATGACTAAATCTTGCAGATTTCTTTGCCTATCAAAGTAATTTGTTGAAATTATGGCACTGCTTTGTTCCTCAGTGCACAGATATATATAGATTCTTACATTGATACCAGTGGATTATTGGATTTATCCAATCGAGATAGTTAAGGGCAAATGATACAGTTACAGGGGAGGTAATGACGTGGCTAATGTAAAATGTTAAATTTTGCGACGTCAAACTATGACATATCGGGAAAAGATGCATTTTTCGACTGATTTTTATCGTTCAAACTGATTTAATTTGAAAATGAGTGCATGGACCCCTATTTTTTAAAACGACATTTTGTTTCATTTTGCAGGGAGATTATGTGGACCAAATTTTATAAAACTGTAAATAGTGCATTTTTTTAATTTTGATAAATATACGGCACAAAATTACGTTTTTTTTCTCAATTCATGACTATTTGATAAATGTGAGTTATTTTTGAATAAAAATTGCATTTTTGTTAAACGAAAATACTTTTCACATTCAACGAAGTTGTCGATTTCATTAACACCTGTTAGCACATTTTGATTCATCCAGTTAGCTAAAAAGGTTATGACCCTTAAAATCATTCAATCATCTTTTGAGATCACCAGCAACCACATGTTGATTTTTGATTTTTTCGTTGTTTTTGTTTATCGTGAAGTGACCTTTTTATTTCTGGTTTGTTTATATAAATAAGTAGATGTGGTATGATTGCAAATGAGATAACTCTCCATATACTCCCTCTTCAGGACCCACCATACACTTTTGAGTTGAGGTCTGTGTTAAAGGACACATTGTGAATTTAAGATGAAGAACAGTAAAGAAAGCAATCTTCTTCTACTTTTAGTTTTTTTTTTAGAGATTTCCATGTCAATATTATAAAAAACATTTTTATTGTAGTTTTTATGAAATGTAGTATTTGGTAAACATTTGAGAAAATACATTACAATGTTGTTTGTTTAAATGCAGCATAAAGCAACCACATAAAATAGCACTCTACAAACCATACCTGTATAGGAATGACACCACTGCCACACATTGGATCACAAATTATCTCCCCTGGCTGGATTTTACACAACCTAAAATACAGAGAGGATTTCTATAGTTTTAAAGCATACATAATGTTCTTCTTATTACATGTAACCAGCCACGCCCACTGTATCTTTGTTATATGTATTACTATTTGTATCCATCTGATGAGTAAAGCCTTTTTCAACTGATGTTATAGTTCATTCTTATGTTGTACTGTTAAACCACTGTCCCATGTTAGGGGAGGGTTGAGATTCCATTGACATGTTTAATCCCCCCCCCCACATTCTGTATGTACAAAAAATGTATGTGCCTGTCATAAGTCAGTTAAAATAGGTATTTTTTTGTTATTTTTGAAACGATAAGAATCAGTTGATTAAAATATTATTTATAAGTTTCAGAGTAGTTCCTACATATATTTGATTTGATTGTTAAGCCTCAGTGTGATAACTATGCTTTACTTTATTATTGATTTGAGTGTGATCACTCCCATAAAATATATTTTTTTGCATTTCAATAACGGTGTTTCCTTAAATATGTGAGGCTGACATAAAGGTCTTTCATAGAAGCCTAAATGATTCTAATCTGCTACTTATTTTTTTTTACCTGAGCATATTATAAGCTATTGTTGGTCTAAGTGTTGTTGGTCCAAATGCTATGGTATGTCTTCTGTGCAAACTCTGCCTTGTTAAAGCCAAACCAACTCTTACATCATCACTATCTATATATAACATAACCTCAATGTCAAATTCTTTCATTGAAACATTCCATTTAAAATAATTGTAAACAGCAGCTCCAAAATTAGACTGTGCTCCCATAGAATCAAAACTATGATTAAGTCCTGTCCTATGACAAGTTACTCTGAATGCAGGTTTATCTGGACTGTATTCTGTCAGTTTTGGCCTTTTAGCCATTGGCTCGGTATTTGAATCTGGTTTTGTGTCATCAGCTGTCTCAGCCTCTTGTACATTGTCTTTCTTTTTTTCAACTTTCTCTTCCTCTTTAGAATTTTCAAGCCTTTCTGATGTTTTGTCTAAATTCTTTATATCCTCTAATCCAGTTACCATGGTTACATTATCTTTATCAGCAACATTGTTTTCTGATGAAATTTTATTTTGTGCAAACTTTTTCCTCTCCTCTTTCTTCTTTTCCATCCTTTCTTTCATCTTTTGTCGTTTTGACTTTTTCACTACATTGTCCCCTTTTTTAGGTTTATGTATTCTGGAAGATAATACTGGTTCTCCCAACTCAACAGGGATAACATCTGGTTTAGAATTGATTGGTTGTTTAAATGTAAACACTTCTCTCCATGCCCTTAAACCAGTCTCCCAGTCTACACTTCTAACCAGTTCTCTGAGACGACCCATACTCTCAAGCTAAAACATATAAATAAATGCTTTTTACACATAGTTGATATCTATATATTTTGGAATCCAAGAATTTAAATTTGTCTTATTTCATGTCCAGTTCTGTCTTTCCTATGTATGAACCATATATGTATTTCAATAAATATAGCTTTATATTTTCAAATTATGTAAAAGTAACCCAAAAGTATTGACAGGAAGTGTGAAGTAGCATATATATGCTCTTTCCTGTACCCTGAATGACTCTACAACTGCAATTCAACATGAATTATTCCCCTTCCTGGTGAAAAGCACTGGTTCTCTGCATAAAACACAGTTTTTATTCACCTGGTTTCAAACCTTAACTAAAGATAACATAATTGAAGTAAACTTTGAGATGAACAATTGAAAATTAAAGAACAAGTACAATGGATAAAACACCTTGCAAGAATCACATTAAAAATATACAGTGAAACCTGTCTGAACCAACATGACCATATACCTCTAATACTACAGAGGTTATAACCAAAATAAAATGTATGCTCAATATGCAGGATATGGCTTCTTTCTTATTTTTGTAACCCCAACAATAATATGCTTACCTCATCTTCAGAAAACTTGAAGTCTGAAACTTTGGTCATAAGAACATAACAATTGTCTACACAACCAAGTTCTAGCACCTGAAATAAAATAATCAAAATCATACATAATGAACAGATATTATTTGCCATATTCACTCATATTTTTCTGTCTTGGTGTGCCCAGAGTTCGTTTTAATGGTTGAATTGCTTTTAACTTTAGTATGATGACAACATCATCTACAGAGAATAGAGATTGATTACGAGAAGGGCATGAAATATTTGGGTTACAAGTAAAACCTGTGTCCAATAACGCAAATCGCTGTATGTTACAAATGTTTAGAAAACCATGTTTTTGTTTTTATTTATCATATGTAATGACTTTGTGTCAGGAAATTTGGACTGTGAATGATATTCAAAGCACAATAATCGTGGAATACATGGGTACAAAAAACATGACTGGATTAAAGAAATTGACACAAGCACGAACTAGTTAGATTTATGACCATATATTGAGCTAAAAAAGTTGACAAATATACACATGTACGCATTTTATAATAGCAAGCCCTGTCGTTTTTTGTTGACAAACAGCAAACACCCTCTGTCCCAATACCCACAATATGGTCATTAAACAACAACTCCTTTTTGGTTAAGTTCATGTTTTACATCATAATCATATTTGCATCTTGCTTTAGCACCAACCCTATTATACTTTCAATAGATATAAGAAGATGTGGTATGAGTGCCAATGAGACAACTCTCCATCAAAGTAACAATTTATAAAAGTAAACAATTATATGGGGACGAAGTCCCCAATTACGGTAGAAAAATCAATAAAAAAACAATAAAAAATTTCAGGAAAATTTCCCGAATTTTTCATTCTACTAATGAACTCAAAATCATTAACTTTTTTTTCAGATCTACTTCCTGTTCCTGTTTTCCCTGCATTCCTGCAGAAATCTACTTCCTTTCCGGTCTTGTTTGCATGAGACTTTGAATAAAATATATATTTATCAGTCTAGTAAAATATAAGATTGGAACTCAATACAAATTCATTTTTAATAATTGTTTGATATGAAAAAAACGTTACCTGATGAAAGCGTTTCTTTTGTTTACATTGAATATGACGTCATAAAGAACGTCACAGCTAAATCCCTGACAACAGAACTAAAATCGGGAACGTTACGGTATTTCCGTTTCTTTTATCAACATGTTTGAATTAAAAAAAAATACATACAGACTTCGTCCCCATTCACGGGTTATGCCTGCCTCATATTAGGTCAAGGTACGGCCTTCAAGACAGAGCTTTGGCTCACACCAAACAGCAAGCTATAAAGGACCCAATAAATTACTAGTGTAAAACGATTCAAACAGGAAAACTATCGTTCAACCAAATTATTTTACACTTGCTTATATCCCCTGCGGTAGAACTCTTCACAAGAGGGTTTCATATGAAATGAAATTTTTTAAATAAAATCCTCCCACCCGCCCCATGTTTTTCAAAAATCTGGATGAAAATCTACTAATTAATTTTAGTTGCCCTAATGGGACCCTCCTTTTATAAAAGTCTCCAGATAAAAGTTGTTCCAAATACAGTGATCGGGAAGTACGTGCGCCCTTCGCCTATAGCGCATATCGACCAGAAATGGCGCATAGAGTGACTTATGTAAGCGCCCACGTAGCGCAAGATATTTTTCACTTCGTTTCGATACGTTTAGATATCGTCAAATGGATTTCCGATCGTGTTCCGTCCCGCCATGTGTGTGCACATAACTGTGTAATGTTCCTCCGATGATAGGAGCACCTATATATTTTAGCCTGGCATCCCGGCCCAATCTAGCTACGCGTATACTGACAAGATTAGCCAGGACCCCAGGCTACTATATATTTTTGGGACGTCTCGGGTGTTTCCTATGGAAATAATAGAACCATTGGGTGTATTTGATTACCCAAAAAACGTAATGAACCATCATTCATGATATGATATTTTACAACTTTAAATTTATGAAATTAGGCTAGTACAGACGAGATTTGTCTCTAATCATTATATTTTAAGTTAGTTCAGCTTGCTATTATTTCGATTGAAAAACCCCAAAGCCTTTTTATGAATATAGTTTTTGTCTCCATAAAAGGCGACTAACTGTCCTTTCAATTTTTGGTCTTTGGCTTGTATTGACATTTTGTAAACATGCCTTCAGCCAATTGTTGTTTTGTTTTATCAATTAATGATACTCTCTATTGTTGTCATCGTAATAAATTATAATTATAATTTAAGAAGTGCAGAGGAAATGCCAGAAACATCCTCTAATACGGAACATTGGGAATAAGTATGGTATCGACGAAGACCCAAATTTAATGTAAAAAAAACATGAACATTAACAAGACAACAGTACCGGTAGAAACATTGTAAATAAAGGTTATCTTAAATATACTGAACGACTGTAGAAACGCAACACTCATTTTGTTCATTTTTTTAACCAAATCTTGTTTGATTCTCTCACAACTACTTTTCATGCTTATCATGCTTCTTTCTCCTTACAGAAAATCAAAATCTGACTGACTTGTGGTTATTGAACATACCGAATTTTTGAAGTCGCACGAATTTCTTAAAGCGGAAGTTTGGACCCATAAAAGATTGTTTTATTCTTTTTTTGCTTTGTGAAACAGTTCTTTCAATCCTTTGCCTCACTTAACTCAGTTTAAAAATGTTGCATCTCCATTTTTCCAAGACTGAGAAATAAAAACCTGATTTCTCCCTTAAGAATACTGCAAAAATGAAAGCATAAACGTGCTGCAACCATACTGTATGACTTCAGAAACTTGTCTTACTGTCCTTCCGACAACGATACAAGTTGACAAGATTTTTTGCTGGCCATCAATGAACAGATCAAAGTGTAGTGACAATACGTCAATAGAATTTGATTATGCAACGTTATTTACCAGTCATGTTAACGGCTGCAATGTCAATTGCTTATCAAATTGTTGAGTGCCATTGAGTACAGATTCATGCCTTAAATGTTTCCCATCAACTGAATTGCCAAAGAATCGACTGAAGGAAAACCTTTAAAGCCCTGAAGTTCCAACCGTATAATTGCCAAAACCAATTAATGGGTTGAACAAATGCAAAACCAGAAGGTGTAAAACAAAACCAAACACATGTTAGACAGAATTTGTTGACCTTTCTGACAATCATTTTGGCGTTTGTAATGTTCAGGCAGTCATCGCTTTTGACGGTGACAAATTCATTCAAAAATAACACAAAAATAATCAAGTGTTGCGTTTCTAAAGTCGGTCAGTATATTGTCTGGTTTGGAAGAAGTTATTTTACATTCTTTGAAATTGAAATAAAAAAAATCACAGGCATAATATCCATGATATTATTTAGAATCATAAAGTTAAATTCCACCATCTCTTTGCCGAGATATACACTTTTTATTTTTTTCACTGTAGTCAATTCAAATGGCCCATTCATTTGACAACATGACCCATTATTTTTTTAAATGGCCCCCTGCATTTAATTTTGAGGGGCCCTGGGCCCATAGAGAAAAAATCCTTCCAGATCACTGCAAATATAATGAATTTTTTCCCTTTTAAGTTAAAAAAATCTAATTTTTTCTTTCTTTCTTTTCTACAACAGTAAAATGACCTGTTGTCTGAGGGACAGTCCCTTCTTTCATTGAGGGGTTGTTCCCAACCTGTTTCCAAAATGAAATAATTAGAAAATAACCTTTTTCACTTTGCTTATTGGAACTTTCAAAATGATTCGACCTCTTGACACGCTAACTTCTGCATTTAACTTTTCGACTGCCTCTTCCATAGCCGTTGGCTCAAATCCAGTTGTCACAGTTGCTTCAATCTCACAAAGTATGTCTTTTTCGTCAGTAGACATGTTGTCGTTTGTGGGCGCAGACATTTTGAATTGTACGACGTCACATGACTCCACTTTCACTCGCGTTTACTTCCGGGGGAATCCCACGTTTACGGAGATCGATACACAAAGCAGGTACAAACTTTCAAACGATCGTTGGACATATTCTTGTGTAATCAATATCGATATGTGTCGATTGAAAGTGAAAGAAGAAACGTAAACAAACATCACTGAGCCAAATGGCTCCGAGATGAGGTGGAACTGTAAACTTGTGGCATTTCTTATTCTTGTTACCTATTTTTTGGTATCGTTTTATACTGGATACCTGTTGGTCATACACAGATTAGAAAAGTCTTCTTACGAATTACAGAGAATTAGAGCACTCACAGGTAAGAACAGGTGTAGTGAAATTTAAAAAATAAAAAATAATAAATCACTTATAAATATGTAAATAAATCTATTTCAGATAAAAAGGTTTTACAAAAATTTTATGCTATTTTAGTAAAGTTTAGATGTTATTCATTCCAGAAACATATCAACTGGTCAGTTTGCCAGGTCAGTTTTATTTAAAATTGGTGATTTAATCACCTATTCTCTGTTCATCCAAAAACGTCAAAATTAGTGATTTAATCACCTATTCTCTGTTCATCCAAAAACGTCAAAATTATTCAATGAACCTCATAAAAACTTATCCAAAAACTTAAACATTATTTGTTTCGGCCTTTTATACATGTTTATGTTTAGTTTTAAAAACTTTGATAGATTATTAATTGATAAAAGCATAAATTAATTATTTATAATATATCAAGTTGCATTGTCCAACAAGATAAAACAGTTTTCATTGTGAAACAACATGAACAAATATATTTCTGATTGTTACTTAAACAATATTGTAATATACTGAACAAGTAGAAAAATACACAGATAATTTAAAATAAAATAATTGGACTAAGTGTTCATGCTTTTAATTTTTATTATAGAAATAAGATAAATTCCAATAGGTACATCTAAATGTACATTGTACTGTTTGTACTTCTGATCATTCACAGTTTAATATTTTCTTTGCATATCAATACGCAATAAACATATTTACAAAGAAAGCAAAATCAAATTGAAAAACTGTGGTACTCCATACAAGAAGTACATAAAAACTGTGAGTTCTTTGAAACATTACTACTCTACTAATTAAACAATATAAAATATGCATAGATTCTACAAGTGCAACAAGATCTTATGTATATAGCAAATAACAATATATGTCCACTAGGGAGTGGTGGGTGGGAAGAAATTATTTTCCCGAAAATTATAAAATGACTGCTACAAGCAAGCGTTGCATTAAGAATAATTATGATTGCGCGTTTAAAACAAAAGCTCTGCTAACAAGCGCTGATTGGTTAATTCAAACTTCATAAGCAATCTCATTGGTTAATTAGTATGATCTCGCAAAACAATTAGTAAATGAGAAGCACATGCAGAAGTGACTGGGAAACCCCCTTGCTGATTGGATAATAATCTTACAGGTCAAGGCCCCTGCATAACATGTGTACAGCATTCCAAAACGTATTGTATCTTAATAATCTATTTATATAAAATAGTTCCATTAATCCACAAAACTTGTCCCACCCAGATCCTCCCTTATTTGATGTTGAATATTAAGGCCAGTGGTACCAATAACCAGGTTGCTATCCCTTTGGTGCCCAAACCTAATGCTGAAGAGTTACAATGCAGGTAGGCACTTGATTTACACTAATCAGAGTTAAGTAGCGGGACCAAGACATAGGCTAACTGGTTATTGTATTAAGTACAAATTGAACAAACACAGGTTTGGGAGAAGAATCACAGTTTAATATTTTCTTTGCATATCAATACGCAATAAACATATTTACAAAGAAAGCAAAATCAAATTGAAAAACTGTGGTACTCCAAAAAATAATCCCAAACCTGTGAAAAGGTAGTAATTTAGGTTTATGCATCAGAAGGACGCTTTTGACTTAGGGCGGATGCAAAGGCATTCATGACTTGCTGTTTATGAGAAAAGGAAGGGTCTAAGTAACCTTTGTATGCCTCACGCATGTACTCGATGTTGATGTCGTCTCTGCGGACTCGGCATTTATATCGTTCGAAAAAGTCTTTTTGATTGCCTTCAACAAAAGCTTCTTTTGTCCAATTGGAATGTTAGTTTCCACTAAATCGTTCGCTTCTATGAGAGACAATGCCTCCATACTGCTAAAGCCAAGCTCCACGATCGCATCGGCGGTTGCTTCTGTCAATTTCATCACACTGGCCCATGCCTTAACTTTGTCAAAAGATTGTCTTTCAGATGTTGTCATAAACGTTATATCTTCGTCGTCAGACATTTTAAATATATACTGTTCGTTTTCAAATACAGTTGACAGAAAAAGTTAATCTCGTCTTACTGACGCGTTGGTAGCGCAAACGCACATCTTTGTAATGTATCCACAGAAAAAACAGCCATTGCACGAAGCTGCACAATCGAGCTTAATACTCCAATAAACAAATCGTCGACTTCCTTCTGACTGTCGGAAATATCTTGCAAAAGTACGAATGTCACTTTCTGTTAATAAATACCAATCGGGAATGTTCAATAATGTTCTAATACGTTTGTCTGCACGTTCGTATATCTCTGGGTTCATTTTCACTACGAAAATACTAATCCATACTATGTAATAATATATACGATCCTGTTAAAAAACGGCAGGTTAAGAAATTATTTTCCCGAAAATTATAAAATGACTGCTACAAGCAAGCGTTGCATTAAGAATAATTATGATTGCGCGTTTAAAACAAAAGCTCTGCTAACAAGCGCTGATTGGTTAATTAAAACTTCATAAGCAATCTCATTGGTTAATTAGTATGATCTCGCAAAACAATTAGTAAACGAGAAGCACATGCAGAAGTGACTGGGAAACCCCCTTGCTGATTGGATAATAATCTTACAGGTCAAGGCCCCTGCATAACATGTGTACAGCATTCCAAAACGTATTGTATCTTAATAATCTATTTATATAAAATAGTTCCAAATACACATATACAATTTGTATACATGTATGTTATTATAAATACAGGTACACAATATTGATATACTTTAAAATTGAATCCATTTGGAAGATATTAAAACAAAGGAGAAAGGCATCTGTTTTCTTTCATCTTAGGCTGTACTTTTACCAAAATTTCAAAAATGTTAAACATGTACAAAAAATGTACAAACTATTGGTACATGTACAAAATGTAAAACTTTTTTTAACTTTATTTTAAAATGAATGCTGGTGTCAGTATAACAGTTAAATATTACTTGAAAAAAGTTCCATTTTCTATTGCACCATAAAAATATTTAAAAAAAAACACACCAGATAGATGTATCAACACTCCCTTATTAACCCAATCCTCTTTCTTTGAGGTATTGCAAGTGCCACATGTGAGGACATTTATTCAGAATAAAGATTGCCCTCTGTAAGAGTTGCATGTTTTGTTTATGCCCCATTTACTTGAGATTATAAAAGTTCTGAAATTAAGTAATTCAAAAGAAGTAACATTTGTACATGTAGGAGGGTGTAATTGCTACAAATATATTGCATACATGTATATTGTATTTTACATAAAACTGATGATTGGATATGTAACAGCTGCATGCATAAGCTCTGAAAGAATGACTGTATCCCAACTTTTTTGTAAAAAATAATCAAAAAAATATTCAGCACAGCTATTAACAGAACTTTTTAAACTTCATGTATGTAACTCAGATTAAACTGTACAAAGAAGGCAAAGAAATTTCTAAAAAATCTAACAAGATACATGTATATATACTTGTCAATCATAAACATTTCTGTATATAGATAACTATCTGTTTTAGTTGTAAGATTTTTTGTGAAAAGAGCCTATGGGTATTGTAAATTCAGTGATTTGTGTAATGTTTTTATTGAAAAAAATTGACAAGGTTATGATCGTATAAATTATAACTACATGTAGCACTTTAAATTCTAAGGGCATTATAATGTATGAAGCCTTTCCTGAAATAGCATGAAATGATCTGGCACTGTATGTTGTGACATGTGTTAAATGAGCCATCAAAAAAGAAAATAATAAATATTTAGGTTTTAAAGGTATAAATTTAAAGAAACTACAGTATATACTATATTGTAAGTTTGGAAGTAGACAAAAATAGGGAACTCTGTTTATAGTTGGTATTTTAGACTGACAATTTTTTAGTATTCAGTTTAAACAATTTTCCTCATGTTTTTAAATAAAGGGTGTCTTATATGTACTGAAAAGTAACTTTGTAGGTTATCTTAAATAAAAAAAGAGAAAGTAGACCAGATAAAGCAAAAGGTTAGATAATCTATACAGGTATATGTAAACAGTCAAATACTTAGTGATAGATATCATATCCAAATATAGATTCAGGTAGATTCTTATATCAGTAATACAGGGTGTAACACCCTACCATTCATAAGCCAGCCAACTTGGTTACTACTGTTATGGTACAAAATGTACATGTACCTGCTAAATTCACCCCTACATGTACATTTGTACATGTACTTCCCATGCTCTAGATCTCTTTTCTATTGTTCATATTGACTCAAAGGAGGCCATTTCTTCATTCATAAATTTTTATTGCTAGCTTTAATATATAGTTAAAATTGAGAATGGGGAATGTGTCAAAGAGACAACAACCCGAACATAGAACAGACAACAACAGAAGGTCACCAATAGGTCTTCATGCAGCGAGAAACTCCCGCACACAGACACGTCTTTCAGCTGGCCCCTAAACAAATATATTTTATAAAAGTTACCATTTTATTGTCAGAAAATGATGGGGAAAAATAACCATAAAATGAGTAACAGACCAATATTAAAACCAGTACAAATGAATTTTAGATACCAATATCTTGTCTACAGTCCGCAAATGAATGTAACCTTTGAATGTACAATATATATACAAGATATATGGTGAATCATCACCAATTATGAAGCAAAGATTTGCAGAGATATATTTCATATTAAATTGTAATGATGTTGATTTCATTAAAAATTGATGAGATGACAGAATAATAATGTTTGATCAAGTTTTTAGACTAAGGTGTATTAAGGGTATCAAATACTTTATGATCAAACGTTATTTTACACGATATATGCAGTTTCTATCAATTATGTAGAAAATGCACTAGAATAAGGTTCACTTTATATCGTCTCGAAAAATTAGTTCTAGCATGATTAATGCAGAAAAATATATGGTGCGTTTGAGTTTTTCTTTCTTTCTGAATTTAAAACCAAAGACAATGCATTTAAATCTTTATCTCCTACACACTTTCAAATATTGGTGGATGTGAGTAATGTCATTTCATGCTATGCACACCTGTTACATATTTAGACATGCAGAATAAATGTATAAAAATGTTGATATACTGGTAATATTAAATAAATGTAAATGCAACAAAATTGAAGTAAAATTAATCAAGAAAAGAAGAAAAAAGTGTAATTCCCAACCACATATATTCTAATGCAGTTTGTTTAATTTGTAAAGATAATTTTCATTGGACTTTGACAAATTTTTTGAAGGGTTATAAGATTCTAAGTTTTACCAGTCTGTTACTAAGAAAGTCTTAATCTATACACATTGCTTGGTAAACTCAGTTTGCGACAGCAATATCTACGTTTTACTAAAGCCTTAAAATACAATACAATTTATAATCTCCTAATTTCTCAGCCTTTAGTGAAATATAATGAAGTTGTATTATACTTGTAAAATTTAAGTTAACTGAAGCACTTAGAAAAAGCATTGATCAATTTATGATAACACCTTTTATATAATTGGGTATTGGTAGAGCCTGCTATTTCTTGTGTTTTCTGTCAGTCACACAGGAACGCCATTCAAAGAAGGAATTTCACACAAATTTATTCCTCAATACATTGTGATAATCAATAGTCATTTTCATATCTGACACTTTGTATTGTTTTGTCCAATTCTCAAAATGTCAAGGAAAAACCTTTTTAATATTTATATATTGTCTAAGGAAGTAAATAAAGTACTGTTTAAATCAATTTCAAAATGTTTAAGTACAATCCTTGCAACTTTGCCTAATCATTACGCTGCAATGAAAGACATATTTATTTTACTATAATACTTCCATGTGACAATGAATTCATTGATTTGTAAGAGGTCTGTCAAGCCACTTCTGGGTTCTCAAAGTTAATATTGTGTCTGTAATGTAAGAAATTGATCTTTGCATTTTTGTGTTATGTCAGTTATGTTGAAAAAGGTGTAGATTTCCTTATTTGACTTTTATACCAGTTTCACAATCATGTGACAATTTATTCCTAAAATAATATATTGGTTACATGGTAATGTTTTTACATGTGTTTCAAATGTAAAAGATGAAATTAGTCCTGCTTTTCAAATGTTATCTCTTGTTTGCTGCCTTTGCAGTGAAATTTTGCTTTCTGAAAAAGTGTTAAAAAGATGAAAATTTTGAAATAACATTTTTTAAATTTCACAGTTTATTCATGGCATAATCCCTTAAGCTTTCTTAAATCAGCAATTCTTCTGAATTGAATAAAAGTACATGTATCCAGAATTCCCTAATGCATAAATCATTTAAAGTGCATGCAGATTATCAAGGAAACAAGATAATTTATTTGATGGAAATGCTAAATCCATTATCTGTAATAAAAAGTCTCATCAATATTTTGTGTGATAGAAGGAGAAATGATAAGGATGTAACCACTAAAAGGATTTAAGGTCAACATGACCAAGCACAATAATCAGTAAAAGTAGATATAAAAGGCTTATAATTGTTGTTGTATTAATTAGTACAGCTATAGATTTGGAATGGGCAATAAACTGAGATGTTTAATCATTTCCACAAAAATATCTTAACCCAAACCTAGGTAATGTCAGCTCGTACATAGAACATTATATTGAGCATCTTGTTGCTTTTATCCTTGTACTTAAGTGCTCAGATGTAGCACTTGCAAAGGACATCTTGCAAATGTGTTAATTTGTTGGGTATGTTCTTTGTTTTTTTTTGAGTACATGTATAAGTATAAAAAAAGAAGTTGTGGTATGATTGCCAATGAGACAACTATCCACAAGAAACCAAAATGACACAGAAATTAACAACTACTGGTCACCATATGGCCTTCAACAATGAGTAGAGCCCATACCGCATAGTCAGCTGTAAAAGGCCCCTAAATGACAATGTTAAACAATTCAAACGAGAAAACTAACAGCCTAATTTATATAAGGCCTAGCTGTATGACAAATGTTTGTAAAGCTTAAAACCTGTATTGGGCTATGAAATTTCAAAAACACTAATATTGATCCAAATATTTGTATTTTGGTCAGATATATCATGCATCTACTAATTTAGCTGTTCAAAAGGATAATGAAATAAACTGTAGTTAGTATGTAGAACTGTCCATCAGTGTTTTAATACCATTAACAAAAATAGAAACTCTATCATTAAATCTCATTATGAATCTTTCAAAATGCCTCAAAACTAACACTTTTATACTTCATGGCGTCTAGACAACTAAACAAAAAAATAAAGTTAATATGAACTTCAAATTTAATTATTGAGTAAAACCATCTAAATTTCTGGAGGCAGAAAGATTCAATTTTCCACTTTCTTGATTACATACAACAAGGGGATACAATTCATGTCATTAAAACCTACACTTGTTTTTCAGACTGTTATATAAACTTTATGGCCCAATAAATTTGATCCTTTAAATTTCCTTTCAGAGGTGGATTAGAACACATATAATTTAAGTATGGTCCATCATTCCAGATGATAAAAGTCTAAATTTAATTAAGATAAATGACTTATATTGTAACATGTCTATATTTGTATACATAACTTTAATGGGTATTCCTAAATTGATTTATTCTTTATTAAACATGTTAAAGGAAGATACAACTATTATCAGTAATTTCATTTAAAAAAAATCATTATATATGTACCTTTATTATTATAGAAATTCAATTTTGAAAGACTTAAAAAAACATGTGCAATTATAAACTGTAGCTGTTAGACTCAAGAGAGAGGAACATTTGTGATTTTATAGACTCTTTGAAATTTTAGAATGCTAGTTTGAATTTCATAAACAAAAGGAGCCAATTAATTTGATTTTCTATTGAAAATAAAGATAGGACATGTTGTAATCTTTCCAATAATACTACTATTTGTATCCCTCTCTCTTTCAGGGCAAACACATCTTTCAATTACATTTTGAAAATGGTCAAGCCTTACAATCAATACTTGACATGAAGTGTGTAGAGTGTGGCACACAAAGATGTTTTCACACCCACCTCACTACTTGACAATTTTAGATAAATCTGAGATAAACCTGATAAAGGATTTAGTCTAATATAAAATATTGGAAAATTATAAATGAAAAAAAGATAAAAGATGTTTAGTGGTATAATATACCATGGAAAAGTAGCACTTTAAAACTTTTCTTTCTTAGATGATAAATAATTAATTTCATGCCTGTTCTGAAAAGTGTACACAAGGTATTGTTTCATTTGATTGCTGTAAATAAAAGACCAGGACTCTTTTTATGTAAACAGTATTTCATACAATATCCAACAAAAAGTGACTCATTTCACATAAAATCTTAAGATTTAAACTGGTCATATATTAAAGTTAATATACTGAAATAGTTCTAGACTACCGGTAGTCACGACTTACAAGAGTTTTTTTCAAAGAATTTTTCATGGAAAGAGCTGCTGGATATGAAGAGTAAAGCGATATCTTAATCTAAAATATTCAAAGGGTTGTGTATAGTATGAACTCTATGTCTTCTTCATAACCCACTGTGTATTATCTTATATTACATATTATAATTATCTCATAATTAATTATTCAAAGAATGCATACTATGATAATAGACAATATAAATATTTATGCTCAGCATGCACATAGTGAATTATTTATTAACCTCTGCCTATAGAAATCTTTGATATACAAGAATAAAGGGGTCGAAAAACAAAGTCCTTTGATAACAAATTATTTTGGAATTTACATTTAAATTAGATTTGTGATGGAGCTGACTTTTAATCTAACTGTCTGCTTTTTAACATGATTTGCTCTTATTAAAATGTCACATCCAATTTGAATTAAATGAATTTCGCTTCCCACTTTTATCTTGTCAATTTAGAAAGACACATATGAAATTGAAATTTTTACTTGTAATCAATTTAGTACGACTATGCATGTCACTGATTAGTTATGCAAATCATGATGTCTTAGGCCTTATAAAATTTTTTTGTGTTTCCACTAAATCTATTAACCCCAATTTTTAGTGTCTATACACATATTATACCCATAAGTTTTTTGTCATTATGAACAATCACGCTTAAACAAAACAGTTCACTTTTTAAACCAGTCAAAAAATTTAAAAGAAAATTAAATGAATTATTTGCCTTCTTACTGACCTTAATTTTTCAGCATGTTTTCAAAATACAGTGTTTATTTTGTTGTGCCTTTAATTATGTAAAATTATCATAGAAAAAAATTGAGTTTTTCATCTGTAACTTTTTCTTCCTACGTTAATAACATTTGTTTTACCTTTGGTATTCTTGAAGTTTTTGTGTTCAAAAAGTTATTGCACAAAAAGATAAAAATCAAATATGAATTAGTCTTTGACATTAGCTTGATATGAAAGAGATTTTCTGATTTACATCATTTGTCCTTTTCTTCTGATGTTGACATTTAATATTGATTATTATAATATAATGTCTTAGTGTAAAAGTACAATCAGATAATTTTCATTTTCTTGAACAAAAATTTGAATTTCGCCTACATAATAAAAACACAACAATGTATTGTAATTATTTATTTAACAGTTTCAACATTATAAGTTTCATTTCCCCCTGAATCTGTATATGATGAAGTGACTGAAAATTTTTAATAAGTACACTTATTTACTTTTGGTATTATATGAGGGTTGTTTTTATGAGTCAGCTTGGTCAGGTTCATGACTATTCTGTATGAAATCTAAATGGAAGTATAGTGACTAGTATTAGAGTTGGACAAAATCATGATTCCTGTATCATCAGATTAATTTAAGTTTGAACCTCCTCAATGGGGTCCCTAGTTTTATCTTAGTATTTTTATGCCGTATTTTTATGCCCCACCTACGATAGTAGAGGGGCATTATGTTTTCTGGTCTGTGCCTCCGTTCGTCCGTCTGGTTAAAGTTTTTGGTCGAGGTAGTTTTTGATGAAGCTGAAGTCCAATCAACTTGAAACTTAATACACATGTTCCCCATGATATGATCTTTCTAATTTTAATGCCAAATTATAGTTTTGACCCCAATTTCATGGTCCACTGAACATAGAAAATGATAGTGCAAAGTTCAGGTTAAAGTTTTTGGTCAAGGTAGTTTTTGATGAAGTTAAAGTTACATCAACTTGAAATTTAGTACACATGTTCCCTATGATATGATCTTTCTAATTTTAATTCCAAATTAAAGTTTTGACCCCAATTTCACGGTCCACTGAACATAGAAAATGATAGTGGGAGTGGGGCATCCGTGTACTATGGACGCATTCTTGTTTAGCATCCTTTAATAGTGTCACTCTTCAAGATATTGTATTTTGACTTCTAGATTGTAGTCTGCTTGATTGCTCATTGACTTATTCTCCATGTTTTCTTTTTTTTTCACTCACAAATGGATACAAATATTAAATAACATTGCAGTTCTTTATACTGATATTTCTTCATCAAATTGAGAATGGAAATGGGGAATGTGTCAAAGAGACAACAACCCGACCATAGAACAGACAACAGCAGATGGTCACCAACAGGTCTTCAATGCAGCCAGAAATTCCCGCCCCCGGAGGCGTCCTTCAGCTGGCCCCTAAACAAGTATATATACTAGTTCAGTGATAATGAAAGCCATACTAACCTCAAAATTGTACACAAGAAACTAAAATTCAAAATAAAACAAGACTAACAAAGGCAAGAGGCTCCTGATTTGGGACAGGCGCAAAAATGCGGCAGGGTTAAACATGTTTATGAGATCTCAACCCTCCCCCATTACCTCTAGCCAATCTAAAAGCATATACATACATTACCATTAACACCAGCTCTAAGTGCTATACTGTATTTATGATTTATTTCTTCTAGTCTTTGTAAACGAATTACAGAACAGGCATCGAAAGGTCAAAATGTAAAAATACCATTCAATTCTTCTTCTTTTTTTTCAGAAATCACAGAGGATGACGATAATGGTTGGAATCCCTGGGGTGAAGAATTTGAGAAGGAGGGGTCCTACATGCACAGACATAAAGCTCCAAAGATTTTATGGAACAAAGAAGATATTAAGTCTGAAAAAGCCTCTAATACATCCACTCACATTGTAGATATCTGGAGCATAGCTGCAATAGGTATGTGTGCTATAATGGCATGACTGTAATGTTCAATAGCCATCATATTTACTTTTAAAATATAACTTACAATGTGGAAATGTTTTATATTGTATATACCTATAGTATATTCATAGATACCAAGATTGAAATTTTATAGGTCATATATTGCATTATCAGTTGAGTAACTTTTGTTATTATAGTACCAACTATTTCAGCTATATCAATGATACTTTGTCCAACTCATGAAGTAAGGATGCACTGTCCATTTCGACATTCTTGTTTATTGCTTGACTGCTTGCATGCAAATATAATTGAAACTGTATGCTCTCTAGTCCAAACTGTCCATGCTTACTTTAAGAAGAAAGGCAACAGTAAAAAATACTTTTTTTCAGCAAATATGCTTTCATATGTAATAAGATATATCTTTATTGGTGAATGGTGTTGAAAGGTTGTTATCTCATTGACACATCACATTTTATTCATATTTTAGTGTTATTGTACATAGTTTGTAGTGTAAAAAACAAATTGATTTTTATACCACAACTATGTAAAATATTTCCCCTTTTGGAATTTCTATGAAAGAATTTTAAATGGACAATAAATATGACATTTTCTAATGCTTACAAATTGATATATGTAATGTCAAAACAACTAAGATTTTTATGTAGCAAAATCGTGAATAATTCTGTTTGAAATGTTTTCTAGCATCGAAATGTACTTTAATGGTAAATCTATATAAAAGCACGCTGCCATGTCTAATGAGATAATTTAGATAATGCACTAGTTATAGTTTTAATACAACTTGTATCACCATAAACATTCTTATTATTCTATCAATATGCATTTAAAGACATGGTTTTCAAGACATGGTGGAAACATATTGAACAGGCCTCGTCATTGTCAAATAATTACATAATTGAATCAATGTATAAAATTGCCATTTCGCTGACATATAAAAATGTATTACAAATCCAGGACCAGGCTAAGCCACAAACATTGTTTTTTCTAATTCTCATTTGTGGTTTATCCTTTTTAAGATTCAATTTAGTTAGAAACAAGGGATTAAACACAGTAAAATACAAATTTTAAAGTGCGTGCATATGGTGTCTTGACATTTTATTTCCGTCTCTTCACACAAATTGACAGCGTAATGGTTTTGTATCGTCTTATCATTATCTGTTTAATTTCCTGTGAATTATTGTTTCTCGTCCCTGAACACGAAACAATGTGTTATGCAACAGCATGTATTTTTCAAATTTTTCTGATGTATTTTTGTTCTCAGGCCGTTAAATTTTGGATAGCAACAAAATCTTGTACGAATCAGTTCTACAATATATGGCTGTTCGTCTAAGGAAAAAAAAAGTATGGAGGAATAGTAATTTTGATGAAGAAAATAATTGAAACGATGTAAAAATTATGGAAGACTGCACCCATCAATACAACTATAATCAGCTTTTCCCTGGAAACTCGTAATCAGCTCTAAAAAATATCTTGTAGCATCTTTCTCAAGTATAATTATAAGGAATCTTTTCACAGATCTTACAAGGATTTCTAGCTTACAGCATAATTGAAATTGTACATGAAAGGGGGCTTACTTATAGCAGCAATAAAATAGTTGATTTTAGCTTTTATTAATGTTAATATCATACATGGTTTTCTTATGTATTGAAATTGAGAATGAAAACAGGGACAAAGAGAAGAGTGTCAAAGACACAACAATTAAACCCAAGAAACAAAACCAAAAACAGTCCAAGGCTACCAAAGGGTCTCCAACACAGAGATAATATCTGGCACTAGGAGGTGGGCATCCTTCATACTTTCGGCTATGCATGAAAATATTTTTCTATTTTTTTTTTTTATTTTACATTTTTGAGACCACTGTACTCGTGCAGTTTAGTTTGGACAACTTTCATATATGTAAAACTGTACATTCTAATGCAATTGGTTAGTAACGATAATTTTTATTGGATGTTGACAAATATTTTGAAGGGGTAACAATTTCTACCAGTCTGTAACTAAGAACGCCACCTTTTCGAAATCCAATTTTTATTAATATATGTAATTTCTCAAAAAAATAAACATGAACGTCACATTTTGAGCCTTAGAATCTTCTTTTTGTCAACGTTGAAACCATTTTGAAGTGTACGAAATGTATATGTTTGACATCTTGGGTATCATATGACGTCACATTATTTAGTTGCTAAAGACAATGTAACAGTTTCGCAGGCTCTTTCATTTATGTCATTTTACGCAAAATTATTTATTAAAAATTATTTATTTTAATATGATGCATTAGAATGGAGATAACTGTATATTGTATTTTAAGCTTGGCCTTCGTAAAACTTGATTTTACTGTTGCAAATATTGGTCGCTAGGTAAACTCAATTTGCGACAGTAAAATCTACGTTTTACGAAGGCCAAGCTTAAAATACAATACAGTTATCTCCTAAGTCTAATTTCAAATGTTCAGTCATACAGGTTAGTGCACGTGGTGAAAATAAATAAACTTTTTGGCCTAGTAAGTACAATACAAGGACACCTGTCAGATACACATCTACGAAATCTGTCACCCAATATGTAATGTTAAACAGACATATTGTTATCATAACACAATATCAAATTTGTCATTACAAACAACTATTTGTCACTTGAAGTTAAATAAGTTATGTTATTGCTTTTTATATAAAAGGTGGTTTAAGGTAACTTTGAGGTCATTTTGTATGTTGTTTACTCAGCAGCAGACTAATAAAACACCAGTATCCATTCAAACTCTTCAGGCGTGAATTTCCTCTTAAAGTTAGAATAAAAACTACTTTTATTATCTGCAAAAAGTCAATAAACAGTATGATTAATGTCTTTTATTTATTTAAAACATTTAACTTTATTATAACAACAAATAAAGAGTAATTGTTAAAAATTGGAAGTATTAAAAGGGTCAAGTATTTCTCAGTTCATAACTTTAATTTTTCATATCACCTTTTGTATGGCAGTTTCCATAAAATTGGTCGTATCCAGGAAATCAAAATTTGTAACAGTATATAATAAATGATTAGTTAACAGTAGATATTTTTATTCATTTAAAAATATAAAATTTAAAAGAAGTCCAAAAGCCTTATCCAAATTTTCACTCAAGAACCTAAGATAACTGCCTCAAAAGTCTCGTGGAAGCATGTTGGACTTTTAGAATTTATATATGCTGCTTCTCCATTTAGGAGTAATAGCAAGTACTGGTCACCTTGGTCAGAATAATTAATATTTCTCAGCTAGATATTGTATGTCTACCCATTGACTTACCGTTTGTAGTAACTAAGTAAGTTTAAAATATAACTCAGTGTGTTGGTCTAGTACAACGCAGGGCTTATACTGTAATTGTTATTTGCAGTGCCAATAAGGAACCACGTTACCAAAGATTAAGTGCTTAGGCATCACAATACTTGTACTACATTATCATGTTCGCGTTCTGCATTTGTGTTTAATTTTGCCGCTGGATGTTAAACTGCCATCCATCATCACCATCATGCAAGAACCTTGATTGAACTTCTGTAAAGAACTTTATTGAGTTTCTAATATGAAAATATCTGATTAAAACAACCAACAGGAGTGGTTTAAGTGTGATTTTTGTGTCTTAACTTACAATAGTAAAAAACCACACTGTAAGAAATTTTTCACTGTTAACAGCTTTCTAAAAATGTAAATTTCCTGCAGTAATTAAATATGTTTTATAAAATGATTTCCAGCTCTTAACATTTGATGTATTACAGTTTTACATTTATAGCCTTCATTTCTCTCCAAATTGCATAAGATTTTTACTAATTTCTATGTAGTTCTAGCCAAAATGATTATGGTACATTTAACAAATACAAAAAGTTGCCGAATTTCCTGACAGTTTTACATTGACTTAAGTGTTTTCCTACATTACTGTTGACTAATTGTTATGTACATGGTGATTAGTAAAGACTGAGGATTTCTATGCTTCATTTAATTTTTGGAAATAGTAATAAAAGGCTTTAATTCACAGCCTTTTTTATTTTGACTAGAGAATATTTTAATCCTTGTTTATTCCTTTTGAAAAATGTTTAGAAATGAAATTTCTTTGACTATATTTAAACAAGGATTTGTATAGTTAACTATACAAATCCTTGATTTAAAGGATGACTTTTTCAAACAAAAAGATGTTCGAGCATATGCAATTTAATTGTCTTTCCTCTTGCAATAGTATAAATATATTTGACTTCTCTACCATTTACACTTAAATTCCCCATTCTTAATGAAAGAATTGCAATTGAGAATGAGGGTCTGACGAGTTGAAAACAAAGCTTTACAACAAAATTTCTAAATTGTCAATTGTGGACTTTCTATTTTTATGTAGCAACATTCCATCGGCTGTATTATATATGAAGTGTGAATCTCTTAGTTAAAACAATATTCCAGAGCTTGCTTCCTATCATGGAAATATAGGAAAGGTGTACTGTCCTATCATGGAAATATAGGAAAGGTGTACTGTCCTATCATGATTTAATAGAGGGATGCTACTATCCTTGAAGCTAGCTACATGTACAATGTATATTGAACCAAAGGCCCCAAGTGGTAATCATCCTTAGTTTTACAGATGCCGCCATCATAAGCTGTATCAAGCTCGAATATTGTATCCATATTTGCCCCAACTGTTCAACCTCTGTGGTCGTATCATGCTGCACTCAGCAAAGCATTTTATTGTATTCTAAATAGTTGAATTGCCATTGCTACTGAAATACTTTCTCTCTACTGTTACTTTTGAGAAGTCTTAGCTGGGGGTAATAGAGTATCCAGTATCTCCTTTATATTAGGTAGGATATCAACTTCAGACAAAGACTTTTAGTCCTTATCACTTTGATATTTGAAGATAAATCTTCATTATTTCAATATCAATGCAAAGATTTATATTCTGTATAATTCTTATGAATGTACTTGTATGGTGAAATAAATGGCAGCAGCTGTTTTGTTCAATATTTTGCAGATAAAGTTTTGCCTTAGGGAATGTTTGTTACGCAATATTATAATTACTCTGTGATCCATTCAAGCTTTACTAATCTCATTGTAAGATTCCTAAACCTTAAAGGACGATTCTGTTCAAACTTTATTCTCAGTTGGAATGGTGTACAGAATTCAGAGCTATAGGATACATGTAGTGTTAATATGAAGAATAGTGATAAAAGTACTGTGTTGTTTTTTTTAGAGAATATGCTTATTTTACAATACATATTGGGATTGTTTGGTCGCATGCAAATCTGTCATTCTTTTCTAACCAATAGGTTGCAGGATTATTACTTTGAAGCAACTGTTTCCCTGTAAAGTTAACAATCTGCTGCTGTTTACATTCCCCTCTTCTTTTCTTATTGCTCTGTCTAAAATATTTATTTTTCAAAGCCCTATCAATGCTCAACAGAGAAGTTTGATTGTCTCTGAACAACAACATTGCTATAATTATGATAAACTTTTATGTATTGGTTTATAAAGTTGATATTACCAATATTGCATTGTAAGACTGGAGGATATAATCGTGTTATGATATTAATTTGTGATGTTATTATGATTGTGTTTTTTCGTCATTATACGGTGTTGGCTGATTTTATTGTCGTGTCCGGAAGAGATGTTGTAATGTTATAAGGTTTACTTGGATGATTACTTCCAACTTAATTGTTTTTGTAGAACAGTATACTTTATTTTTTACCTCTCTTCCTGATTTGAATTGGTCTCAGATGCATTATACCAGCAATAAAAAAACATGTTAATTACATATAATTTCCAAGCTACATATTATTATAAGATATGACCTGAATGGCCACAATCAATCCATCCTCATTTATTGTTTAATTGGGATTCCATAAAAGCAATTGTAGTGGGGTTTTTTTTAGCTCATAAGTTAAATTACAGATTATTATGATTGAGTTTTAGGACTTTTGATCTGATCAATAGCATTATAGATATTTAGAAAAACCCTTCTCATTCCAAATCCTGTTACCACCCACCCTAAGCCTAATATCACTGCCCAACTTTCTACACATTTCTAGTGTAAGGTGCAATTTCTTATATTGTATATTTTTTTGCATCCTCCATGAAAATCCAGGCTTACTTCTAATTCTGAATCCGATTTTTGTAAATTTCACTTGATGATATTATTGAGTGTTTCCAAGCTGTAAAAGGAATATTATTACACTTTTGCATGCTAACATTTCTAGAGGAGAGTTTATTGTTTCTTGATATTATGTTTAAAAAAAATGAATGTGTCTAATCCACAAAACTTTATCATCTATGTCAGCAAGCTCTGCAG
The DNA here is from genome assembly GCF_963676685.1 of Mytilus edulis. NCBI lineage: Eukaryota > Metazoa > Mollusca > Bivalvia > Mytilida > Mytilidae > Mytilus > Mytilus edulis. Next base: position 78,669,613 of record NC_092344.1, on the reverse strand, counting down.
GGAATAGCCCTTTATTAGAAGATCTATACAATCTTTAAATACCCAAACTGAAAGAAATCTGATTAGAGAGTCCCTTTACTCTTTAACTTGAAATAATGCAGAGAACCGGCAAGATTTTCAGTACAAGACGAAAATTCTTTCATTTTGTTGAAATAAAGTACTGACTGTTACGTCACTGCAACGAATAAACTGTCTCAGTAAACAAAATGTAATGTCCACCAGAGATATTTGAAATATAAATCAAATTATTACTGGTTTCCTATTTGATTTTCTTATTTGTCTGTCTGTTACTAGACTGAAGCACATCACACTGACTGATAAGACTTGTATCCTGTTGATAATCAGAGATCAATTACAGCCAGGACACAAATATATCATATCATTTCTCTACAGTGTGAAATTTTTTTTTCAGGCTTTTTATACAAATTGATGTAAGATTAATATAAAATGATGAATGATATGTATTTATAGTTATATAATACTTATGATTAACTTTTATTGCTTGATTATTAACGAGGGTCTGTATGGCGCTGCAAGAGGTTTTTAGAAAAGAATTTTCTTCTCACTTTTCTGATTGAGGTAATAAGAGCAGGTTTAAGTTATTACATGTCCAATTTCAGAATTCTCTTCAGCTGTTGTGGCAGTCTGTTCTTGTTAGTTTTCTAAGTAATCTTAACAAATTTCTTGGTTATTTTATTTGTATCTGTATAAATATGAAAGTAAAGGTAACTTCATTTGTGTTCATTGTTTTGGATATCATAAATCATCTTTTCGGTGTGGTGTTGGATTTTTGAAAATATTATTCCAGAATGCAAATAGTTTCTCAAATTATGAAACCAGTGTTAGTGTCAAATATTTGGTAATCTTTGTCCAATTTGGTTATTATAACTCACATCTTTTCTAGACCTCAGGACACAAAGAGCTTTTTCGTAAAGTGTGTGCACTTGTCCTTTAATTAATTCTCTCCCCTAGAAATCCTTTGACAAAAGATATGTAGAGTTCTTTATTATTAAACATACTTGCTAGTTAAATCAGTCAGATCCATTTTTTTTTGTATTTGTTTACCAAAGGTAAGACCTTGACTTGAAGTCATGAATTCAGTAGATTGAAGGTCATGACAAATGATTGAGTCTTCGCTGCATTTAGTTCCTACTGTATTTCTTTGATTCATACAGATGTGATCAAAGGATATATGTTTAAGATTACATTTATATGCTTTGGTTTACTTTAGGTTGAAATTAGTGTTCCACAGCAATAATTGTATGATATTTGCAAAATCAGTTTTGTTATGTAATGTTAAGGTTGGCAACTACAGTTGTTTTGGGAGCTATGTTCAATCCTTTGGGGTGATTTTAATATAGCCTTGAAACGATGGCACACAAACAGAAAATAGTCATCTTCGCTAGCCAAGGGTTACGATCCACTCCCCTCCTCTCCACCCTTGCAAGATCAAGCCAACATTTGTGATAACAATGTTGTGCCATCTATCGGTTGATTAAAGTCACAATACATTATTCCTGACCAATGATAGCACTTGAACTCTCTTCAGTGTGGAGGTAAAACACAGTAGCGTCTATAGTCTACATACTTGGTGAAGCTGGAAACGAAAAAAAAACTTTGACATTTCAACATTTGTTCAAGGAACACACACAGGAACTTCTATTAGTTGATTAAAACATTTACAGCGGATTCCATTGAGTGTGTAGCGAAAGTTATATCTTTGGTTAGCTTGCTTGTTAGCTGAACCGTGAAGTCATTATTAGGTCAGGTTTACTAACCTCCTTTCGAAATAGCATAGTCCAACAGACAGATCGATTGATTTTCTATTGGACTAGTCTATTCTTAAAGTAGGGTAGTTTACCTAAGCTAACCATGACTTCATGGTTCAGCTAACAGGCAAGCTAACCAAATATGTTACCTTTGGCTACACACTCAATGGAATCCGCTCTTAATTGTCAATAAATATCATGGTATGTTTTGGGTGGTAAAGACTTGTTGCACAATCAGCATGTGACAATTGTTTACCTACATTTTCTACTTTTACACATGATCATGTTATAGGTGCTTTTTGGTTGGATGCAGCCAGTTAGGACTGCAACCAATGAAAATGATTACCTTGTGTCTCCTAAAGTCTTTCTCAATCCGCCAAGGGTGGGGAGTGTAATGTTACCCTTGGCTATAATAAAGATGATATAATAGTATGTTATCCTAAAATTTGGTCCAATGACATTAATACAAAATATACAAGAACAAAATAAAATTATTTAATCAAACAATGATAGACAAACATTTGGCTCAGTGATCATCAACAAGAAATCCTAAAACAAATTGAAAATTGTTTTTTTGCTAGAACTTGAGCAAGTTTTACCAAAAGCATGATATCTGTGTGTGTATCCATGTAACAGTTTTCAAATGTTACTTTAATTGAAATCTTCAGACGTAACATGACAACAAACACTTCTATCTAACCCAGTCTAAATAATATACACTTCATAAGATGAATTCAATAGATCATCAACATCAAGAAAAAGTATATATAAAAAAAGTAAAGTAATGTTGACCTGTTTGTCTCATCCAGAATATAATAACTGAATTCTGAAGTACTGATTTAGTTGATGTGGTAAAATGTGAATAACCTGTCAAACTGAATTTAGACTGCAGTGTGATATATGAGTCCATATATTGAGTTACAGCTGACAGAATGTTCTGTTAATTTGATTGAATTATCCCCTGAAGCAACTATTGGTACTCTTTAACATAAAAAATAGAAAAAAACATTGTACATGTCTGGTTTTTAATGTTTAGAAATTCACTTCCAACTTAGAGTTTTGGGGTCATGTCAGGGGCGGATCCAGCCATTTTAAAAAGGGTGGGTTCCTAACCCAGGACAAAGGGGGGGTTCCAATTACATGTCCCCATTCAAATGCATTGATTGTCTAAAAAAAAGGGGGTTCCAACCCCCGGAACCCCCCCTCTGGATCTGCACCTGCATGTGATCTAGAACAAGGTGCAGATGTCCTGACAGTTTTTATCTTTTTCAAGAGGAAAAACAAGTAAATTTTTAATCCCTGTGTGTATTCTTTTTATTTTAGGCCAACATTTTATGTTTGAGTACTAAACTTCAATGAAGAAAAACCATTTTTAATACAGTATTTTTTCATATTCAAATTAGTATAGTTAGATTTCATCAGATTTTGGTTCTTCATGATGAATTATTACATCTCTACATATGTTGCTTTCTCTCTCTCAGTCAGAAAGTTGTTCTACTAGAGAATTGAGGATGTTTTATAAAGAGATTATGCAGTGAACGGTCACTTTCATATATATCATAAAACTATTGTTGACTAATATTCCAGTCAGCAAAGACCGAGGAGAAATCCCAATTGTCTGTGATGTGTTATTCCTGAGAATATCCAATATCTATATGACTATATAATTGATCTATTGTGATTACAAACTTGCTGACATGCCAACAGAAATAATAAGCTTTTAGCATAGGTCAAACGCACACTGGCCAAACAGGAAGTATAGACCGTAGCGTTTAAATATTTAGTTGAAGAAACTTTTTAGTTATGATATGATGTATTTAAAACTCCATTTATCATTCGACTTAATTGGACTGCTGGACTGTGAATTTTTTATATTTTCGGTGGATTAAACCCATTCCTAATAGATAAAGGGAAATTTTTATTTTTATGGAAATTTGATGTTTTTGGATTTGCCAAATTTAGCATATAAGCCTATAGAAAATTTGTACTTCTCTGAAAATTTTAATTCTTGAGTTAAAACTGTGATTATAATAATGAATCCACAGTGTGCTCTGTTTGGTTTAAGATTAGTTAACATATTTTTATTCAGGACAAAACCGAACAATACCATGCATTAATTTATTTCAACAGTCACTCAAATTAATATAAGATAAATATGATAAATAACCAATTTGATCTGTCCAGAACCCTTTATGATTCAGAAATTGAAAATCCATGAATCATGACAAATGTTTTAAAGAGTAGACAATTTATCTTTTAGCACTGATCTTCTGAAGGTTTTCCTTTTAAATAACATATTTTCCTTATTTTCAAAAAAAAAGGTTACCTTTAAATGTAAAAGATTTGATCTTTCAATTGAATCCCTGGACAGGGAATTAAACAGTTCATTCACACCAATAAATGCTTTTTATTGGAAAAGGATAAGAAAGTTATCCGTAATTTGATTCTCCAATGTTATATTAACAAGATTAAGAGACTAATTTACTGAAACATTTGCCAAAACATAAAAACAACATTGTGGTTTTCATTGTAATAAATAAAACCATATAGATTTGTTTTTCTTCCTGTTCCTTTACATAGAGATGATCATGACCACATTGAGTTCTGTCCACAATATCTAATCATTGTAGGTCTAACAAATGACTGACCGAGATGTGAGATCTACTGCTGATGTAATTAGTGAATTAAATATAGAACAAAAGTAATGAATTTTCTGTAACAAATTTGTGTAAAGCATATTGATCAGACTTTGGAATGAATTGTCCATTCTAGAGGGTGGTAAAAAGAATTAACTGACACATTTTATTAAGAATGATTTCTGTACCACTGCAACATTTATGAATAAAAAGAGATGTGACAGGTAACACCATTTATAGGCAGTCACCTTACATTATATATTGCGATCCAAATGAAACTTGTCCACAGACTTCAAACTTATTGGTCAATATATTTAAATTTTTGTCAGTTCTATTGTCCCTATAATCTATCACTCTATTTACCTGGTTAAAAAAAAGAGACCATCTCCTTCTTTGTTTCTATTTTCCATTTAAGAATATTTCAAGGCTGAAAAATCTAACAATGAAACAGATCTATTTGATTTATAAATTGATATAGTAAGCTATTTTTATGCCCCATTTGTGGGCATTATGTTTTCTAGTCTGTGCGTCTGTCTGTTTGTTTGTTCGTCTGTCCGTCTGTCTGTTCGTCCCACTTCAGGTTAAAGTTTTTGGTCGAGGTAGGTTAAAGTTTTTGGTCAAGGTAGTTTTTGATGAAGTTGAAGTCCAATCAACTTGTAACTTAGTACACATGTTCCTTATGATATGGTCTTTCAAATTTCAATGCCAAATTAGAGATTTTACCCCATTTTTACGGTCCACTGAACAGAAAAAATGATAGTGCAGATGGGACATCCGTGTACTTAGGAAACACTTTTGTTTCTGTATATTTGGAAGTAGATTATTAACAATATTTAGCTGCTGAATAAATCTCTGAAATATTTTTTTGTGGACAATTTTGATTCCTGGTGATAGAATTTGATTAACTCAATTGCACTTCTTGGAGAACTTGTTATGTTTTAACAGGCGCGGATCCAGAGGGGGGGTTCCGGGGGTTGGAACCCCCCCTTTTTTTTGACCGATCAATGCATTTGAATGGGAGCATATAGCTGGAACCCCCCCTTTACTCTGGGTTGGGAACCCCCCCTTTTTAAAATGGCTGGATCCGCCCCTGTTTAAGATGATATTTTCAGTTTCAATATGGTTGTCTTAAATGATTATAAGCCATGACAAAAATTAAATCCATCTATTTTTTCAGTCTTCGTTGGTACTCAACTTGTAATTTTCCTGGAAGAGATAACACCCTCAAGTGTCACTTGTAGCTGTATAATGAGAGACAATGCATAATGTCATAAAGTGTGGCTTTCATTTTCTTTAGAGCTTAAAATCTCTTTTTTAAACAGACACAATAAAGCATTGATTTGAGTTCATGAAGCTTTGATCTTAAGGTTATAAATAGAATCTGCTATATCTCCATAATGAATCAGAACTCAGATTTATAAGAATACCTAAAGTGACTTTTTATGTATGTCTACTTTTTATTAGATTTATACATAGATAAAACTTTTAATCTCAGTTTCAATAAGCTTATTATCTTTTGATTTCCCAGACTCTTGGGTACATAGTGTATAATGTTATCCTATAAAAGTAGTCTACAAATTAAAACTGTTTTATTTGCATCAATATCAATCGGGCTTATTATAGAGGAGGATTTTATAATTAGAAGAAACACCTAACTCTTTAATGCAAAGTTTTAGCAAACCCCATTTTTTTCAGTTTTTCTGTCAATTTTTTTTTGTAGAAATGTGTATATTAAGGATTGTTATTGCCCTTATTGACTAGTACATTTCCACAGTTAACCAAGGCATAGAGATTTAATTATTTATATAACCTGTCTTTCAAGCATCATAATTTTGAAGAAATGTTAAGTTATGTCAATTCTTGAAGAAGCTGTTTGCTGATGGGTACAGATCTTCCATTAACCACACCTTTGATTTTAAGTTCAATCAGTTATCAAATACTAAACACTTTGTAAATTCCTCACAGGAAACTAAGGTGCATATTAAATAATGATGCCATTGTTCTTGTGTCCATCTGTGTGAACTTATCACTTCTGTAAGGCACAATAGATTCCTGTCTAGATTCTGTCTTAGATCCAGTCTTCATCAAGCTTTAATTGTTTCCTGCTTGGCCATGGGGAGTGGGTGAACTTGTATAACTGACAGGTTACAGGTCAAACTTTAAGGTTATACCTTGCCTGCCTATGTCTTTAAGGGTATACTGTAGGTCTGTCTCTAGTCTTACATTTGACTTTCATCAGAAAATGTTCAGTGCATGAAATTAGAAGTGCATTTGAACCTTTCAATTTGACATCAATGGTCAAATGTCAAGGTCACATATTCTAGTATCAAAAAGCAGCCAATCAAATTATCTGCCTGAATAGTTGAAGCTCAAAGTACAATGAGTGAAGTTGAGCACTGCTGTAGAAATCTTGCATTGACTTCCACTCTAATACTGGCCACTGTACTTCCCAGTAAATTTCATTAAACAACATTTTGAAACAATTTTTGTGACTTTAATTAACTCAAATCATTTCGGAAGAAGGCTTTTTCTTTAAAAAAAAATGGCCAACATAGAAAGTTGTGGTTTAAGTGCATTTGGGTTGTCAGAGTTTAGAAAAATTATTCTACAAATAGTTTTAATTAAATATAATATGAGGATTCAAGGAAGAATATGTGACTGCTAGTTTATGAGTGTCATATATTTTGTTCTGCCAGAAACCTTCTAAAAATATTTGATAGATATTAAAGTCAAACTAATTGAATTTAATGAAGCTTATTGTCTTCAAGGATATTTGTTACCCATAAAGTAAGTTCTATTTAGAAGAATTGTTGTTGACAATGTAAATAAAAAACTGAAATGTAATTCTGACAGTTAATGACAACGAAGTCTTGGAAAGAAAATCCATTTAGATCTTCTAGGACAAATGTGTTTGAGTTCAATGTTAGTTTCAGGTTGTTACTTTGAAATTCAGTATGGTAAAACCTAAAAGGAATGTGATAAATTGGATTTGTTCCAGCAAATTAGGGAATTCTAAAGGGTTTTGGAGAAAGGAGAAAGGATATTAGTATCCCACATAGTTGATCAGTGATTGGAATTATTGTGAACAAGGACCAGTATAATTGAATTAGAGGAATGACTTCACTGAGATTAGTTCAATTGCAACAAGTTAAAAAAAAAGAAAGTTATCTGAAAGTAATAGTTAAGTTCATCATCCCTGTCTGGCCTTGACAGAGTAAAAAAGTGAGACCTAGGTATGCAGCTGTTTCTAGTGGCAATGGCAGCAGGAATTCACAGTTTGGGATTAGGTCAGTTTATGGTATCTAAACCAACAGTGGCAGATCAATGATATTTGGTATGCATCCAGATTTTACTGTACTATTGAGGTGACCTTACCCCTTGCTGTCATTTAGATGAATCCTTTTCTGATTGGTCTTTTCATATCAGTTTATATCAGGGGTTTTTCTAAATAAAGGCAACAATAGTATACCGCTGTTCAAAACTCATAAATCCATGGCCAAAAAACAAAATTGGGGTAACAAACTAAAACTGAGGGAAACGCATTAAATATAAGAGGAGAACAATGACACAACATTAAAATTTAACACACACAGAAATGGACTAAGCATTAGACAAAATCCTATGAGAATAACAAATATAACATCAAAACCAAATACATGAGTTTGGGATAGATAAGTACCGTGACACTTCTTATAGTAATGTGAATTCACACTCAAAAATAAGAGAAAACAAACAACACAACGGAAACACAACGTTAAAATGTAACACACACAGAAACGAACTATAATATAACAATGGCCATATTCCTGACTTGGTACAGGACATTTTTAAAGGAAAAAAAAATGGTGGGTTGAACCTGGTTTTGTGGCATTCCAAACCTCCCTCTTTTATGGCCATGGGAAATATAACATTAAAATGACAACACAACATTACAGGACTACAATATAAATAAATAGGAGAACATACTAAAAAGCTTGATTCTTTATTTGTGGAATCCAGGACCAGTGGAAATCCTCAAACAAAACCAAAATACAGCTTGTCCTGTGAAACAAAAACACTTACAGATACGTACACTTATGGAGCAGGATATGCATACCCTTCTTGAGCACCTGAGATCACTTTGGTTTTTTGTGGGGTTCATGTTGCTCTGATTTTAGTTTTCTATGTGGTGGTTTGTGTACTGTTGTTTGCCATTGTATCGATCCCTGAAGCATATTTTGATTGATAAGTTTGAATGTATCTCCTTGGTGTTTTTTGCCTCTATTTTACAAGGATTTCTTTTTGCCAAGAAGCAAGAATCTAGTTATAAAAAGCTCCTCTTTTACACTCTGATTTTCCTTATCTAAAATTTTCTTATAAATTGATATTACTAATAGAACACTTTATATGTGACCAATAACAGTTGAAGGTTTAAAATTAATAGATCTGTGTGACAAAGTTACTTAATTTATAAAGTCTGTAAATAGATTAGTAAGGGAACATAATAGTTAATGACAATTTTCCATGTCTATATTACATAATCATTACAAGGCGACAATTAATGGCTACTAATCATCAAAGTGGCTACTATCTTTTCACTTGAATCACTTTGATGCTGTTATGGAAGCTAATTTACTACCTTTCGTAATTCACCATCAAGGTTTTCTTTGCATATAGTAAACAATTCCATTGCAGCAATTCTCTTTGGATAAGCTTTTATTTGTCGTTTAAATCAAGCAAACAGAATTGACATCATTTTCTTTGAAATTGGATGGCATTAAAATGTGGGGAGAGATAATCTTAACAATATAACATCATGTAGGAATTGAGATTCTAACAACATATTTGTGCATCAATACTTCTTAAAATTCATGACAAAGGCTTAAATGATCACGGCTGACTTAAACAAACACAATTAGGGTGTTACGATGGATATTAGTTTTGGAGATAGATTTGTAGTTTTGATTCTGTTCATGTTATGTTTAGAGTTCATTTTTGATCTTTATGTTATCCCATTTAATCAGTTGTATAAGAAAATTGACATGTTTTGCAGCTTTTGCTACTGAAATTTAAAGGAAGATAAAGTAGAATAAGAAAATGACAGTATAATTGTATTTGAAAATTTACATGCATCAATTTGTGATTTGATGGTCACAAATTGAATTCTTAGGTGACTATTTATAAATTATGCATTTTAATGTCAATCACAAGATGTCTTTGCTAATGCATACACTATTTTAGGGACCATCTTTTAAAACCTTGTATTATACAGAACTTATAATGTCATAACCTTTTATCTGTTCTCATTGGCATCACTACAATTGCTTCTACTGTAATTAAAGTGTTTTCTCTCGTTATGTGAAATATTTTTAAAATTTTGTTTAGAATGAAACAAAATACAGTTTTTATACTTGCCATTTTCTCTTGAAAAAATAATAATAATCTATAGATCTCCACCAAAAGTACTTCATCAATTACCTGTATTGAATTCTACATTAAATTTCTGTTCAAAAACATGTTTTGTAAGCCCTGCACTCAAAACACATTTTGCAAGTATTTGTAACAAAAAACATATTTCTGCTACTTTTTCATGACAAAAGACTATTGATATTATATTGAGAGGATATAATTAGCTTAGGTAATGATAATTGCAACATTCAAACTAATAGTTCTTTGAAATTTTTTTCTTTCAGCTTTATACTACACATTAAAATCGGATGTCATAAAAGTTGACAAAGACTTCTTGAAATATTTTCAATTCTATGTTGAAAATCATCTGAAATGCAATTAGAAAAGTAACCTTACGTCATTGCAAATAATTTCTAAAAAAATAATTCTAGACTGTCATCATTTACAAATATTTGCTCCATATAATCAAATTCATGTTATAGATTTGTGGCCTCCAAGTCAAAACAACCCATCTATGGTAAGATGTATTCTTTAAATTGAACACCAAATCCCTAAAGAAATTGTTAGAGATTAAACACATCATTGCTATGGGTATAATGTGGTGTGCTTCTTGTCATAATGGCTATTGGGTGACGGAAAATGGGAATAACAATTGTATACTGCCTTGTTAAGAATAACTTGTGACATCACTGCATGTACAATTGGGAAATTGAAATTTCTTAATTCTTAGCGTGGTGACCATAAATAGGTAACAAACTGTAATTACAAAACCAAAATACACATGGTGGTTTTTATTTTTAAACAGAAATGAAAAACATGTTGATGTTTTTATAAATAATGTAATATGCTTGGTAAATATCTCCTGAGAATTCAAATTTACACCTACACCTAATATTTCTGAGAGTTTAGGTGTGATTTCAATGTATGTCTTAAAGAAGAACCATTTAATAAGAAGACCTATTAATTTTAGTTTCTTGTGTATAATTTGGAGTTTAGTATGACGTCCATTATCACTGAACTAGTATACATATTTGTTTAGGGGCCAGCTGAAGGACGCCTCTAGGTGTGGAAATTTCTTGCTGCATTGAAGACCCATTTGTGGCCCTCGCTGTTGTCTGCTCTATGGTTGGGTTGTTGTCTCTTTGACACATTCCCTATATTTCCATTCTCAATTTCATTCTAATTTGTATATTTTTTTAAACCCTGACTGAAATCTCTAGGTTTTTAACCGGATTTTTGTGACAAAAATGTCGGTTATTGATTTGAGGATGTACGGCGGGCGATTTTGACTTTTACCGTTCAGGAGTTATGGTTCTTGAAAGAGTTAAAAATGGTTTTTCCAGTCGTGTTCGTGCATTTACGCATTAACTGTTCTACCAAAGCTTCTCAAATTTTAATATGTTGTTACAAATGACAAAATGGAGGTCAAGTTCAATAGTGACGATTTTGACTTTTACCGTTCAGGAGTTATGGTTCTTGAAAGATTGAAAAATGGAGTTTCCAGTCGTGTCCGTGTATTTACGCATAAACTGTTCTACCAAAGCTTCCCAAATTTTAATATGTTGTTACTGATGACAAAATGGAGGTCAAGTTCAATAATGACGATTTTGACTTTTACCGTTCAGGAGTTATGGTTCTTGTGATATTGCCAGGACACAAATAAATGTTAATAAATCCGGTTTGCTGTCGTTGTGACAGCCTCTTGTCTATGGTATGAAGTCAATACTACCCTACCATTACACTGTACTAAGTATAACTGTTTCATACCAGCGTATAATTGGCATTGGCTGTCTATTTCAACTTTTATCGACATCATGCTTAAAAGCATTTCCTAAAACAGTCCTTTTGTTTCCAGTGCGTATATATCAGTCACTGATAATCAAGAGACTTTACTTCAATTTGTTTTTAAATCTTTGATTGCAAGTTTGCAACCATGACTAACAGTTAATCACGGAGTTCTACAAAGATGAATTTATTAAAGATTCTGTCAGATGCATAAAGAACATGTGATTAATCATGCAATTTAAATTACTTTTTTCAAAGTTATTTTATAACATGATCAACAAGACATGATTTGGGTATATTGGAAAAGTAAAATGTTCCGTTGTTGACTTTGATAGAAGCTAGAATAAATAGTTAGACATGCATAATAAAACGTTGCAATCGACCTTTAAGGCTTGAAATAACAGCTTGTTTTTTGTTGCCAGTACTTATAATAATTTATTTTCAACTCTTCTCTTGTTTGAAGAAAACTTGATTGTTTTTAGCATGGTTAAATATGTCTACAGTATAAATAAATAGACTCTGTAATCTTTTAAGTAAATAATGAGACTTCTCAATCATTGAATGTACTCAAGACATCTTGTTGGCAGTTAAATCATACTTCTTTGACCTAGCTATTTCTGTAAAACTTTCAAGAATCCTAAGTACCCTTGGATTTAAGTTGTTCAATGTGTACAGATTTTGAATAGCTATAAATATCACTTGTGCTTTATTTAAGCAAATCTATTGAATTTCGAAGTTTTTCTCAGTGGGTTTTAACAACATTAGCAAGTCTACTGAACACTTTACTTCAGCTTATTCTCAGTAGCATTCTTACAACTGTAAAGTATTGACAAATATATTATTTACTTTTTCACTTGTCTTTAATTGAAATTTTGATTGATTTTGTAATATCTTGGAAACTTTAGGTGCGAACAGTGGAAATTCTCTGTCAAATTTGATGAATTTATCATTTATCTTCCACAAGTATATATTGATCACATGATAAATTCATTCTATTATAGATCTCTATATATCACCGTGTAGATTGAGATAAAATTGTTACAATTATACTTACATTATTGCAACAGGAGATAAAATGCTACAATTATACTTATATTAATGCAATAGAAGATACGTTGTTACAATAATACTTATATTAATAGAACATTAGGTGGTCAAGAATTCAGTCATGGGAATATATTTTGCTTCCATGTCTTGTCAAATCACAGTACAATTTGAAATATATAATATATCATTCTAAATACTTTTGAAAGAATTTAAGAATTTTATTTACTTTTGCATTTTCAGGGTCAAATGATTGTTCTTATAGTACCTGATGTAAGATATAAGGTTTATTGTAGTCTTGTTTCACAATTAATTGGTGGTAGGCCATAACTTTAACCATGGAACATGACTATTAACGGCTTTGAGGTTCTAATTTGAAAAACAAATTTTGGTAGCTAGTCTTTAAAGAATACTTGAGTTCTAAAGTGCTTGAAAACTAACTAATTATCAGAGTAGCATTCGCAAACTTAAAGAATTGCAAAAAAAATGATTTTAATTATATTACTTAAGTAGTTTGAAGCTGAAATTTACAGTGACCTAAATATAGAATATAAGCTTTAAAATAAAAGGATTGTAACAAAAATCTTATAAATATAAAGCAATAATTACTTAAGGTTGTTAGTTACAAGACTTTTCTCTGATTGATTGTGATCAGCAAGAGGGTGTCTGTAATTAACGTGAACAACTTGGTCAGTATTTATTTGTCTGGCTGGGGAAAATTACATCTTGATTGCAAGAAAATTTCTTCTTCTAAAGTCACCTAACATTGTAAGAATCAGAAATTGCAACTGCTGATCAAACACGGGAGTGACAGATATTTAATGAAATTCCAAAATAGCAATGATAAATTTTGCTAGAGATGCCCCCTGTCAATCAACTGGCTGCGGTAATCAAAAATCAAGTGGTATATTTCCTTTTCTTATTGAATATTTCCAGTGTAAAAGGTTTATTATGTATGTTTTTATTGGTACAGAGTGGTTTTGATTGATTAATTGATACTGGAGGTCATAAAAATAAATATTTACAGAGATAATTGCTTATTAATCAATTGTTAAGAGGGAAATCTTCTGGTTTGAAGGTTGGAAATGTAAGATTTGTTTCTGTAGGTTGAAAGTTATTACATGAAAGGCTGGTAGAAACAAATTATTGACTTCTAACAAAAAGGGAAATATAGAGTTTTATTATTATATTATTTATAATTGATACACTTTTCTAATATAATAGTAAAAGCTTGCATAACATATTGTTAGACTGGTGTGTTTGCTATACAGTATTATCGCCAGATTATCTGTTTATTGTTGAAATAAGACTGTACATTTCTCTCTAGATTATCTTCTGGTTAATTATTTTGTTGGGTTGATGTTTCATGGATATTAAGCTCACATCCCCTTTTCTTCTGACATAAGCATCTTCTTATCATATCAGGACACTATGGATTGTAAGATTTGTAAGATTTCTTACTTTTAACACAATGAAATTTGAATTGAATTTTAATTAAAACTTAAGTTACTATGAATTCTACAATGATTAAAAGGAATATTGAAATAACCTTAATAACTGTAGACATGCAAGACTGGTACCACTTTGTATTCTACATTTTTAAGTTCTAGTGTCAATTACTTCCCCTTGAATGGTTTGACAAGAGTTGTCTTTCTTAGGAGGAGGTACACTCTGAATGCTCCAACAGGGGGGAAAGTGTATTTTATTATTATGAATTATCATCAGTATTTTAAGGGTATTTTTTTCATGTTCAGACAGCATATTCCTGTTGATAGACTTGTTAGCTTTTTGTTATATATCAGGGGTAATGATTTGGAATGCATGGTTCTTGCCCCTTTCTCATCCATTGTTACTTCACTCCTCCACATCATTTAAAGACCTCAAATGCATATTATTGAAGTAGCAATTCATCTAGTGAAACAACTTCATACCAGGTCATCAAGGGACCATTACTATGTCTTAGATTTATTACCATAGTTGCAATATCATATACCAGACATAACTGGGATTCATTTAACAAGAACAAAAGTTTTATAAATATATGACAAGCTCTTTCATGTAGATCTAAAATATGAAATCTATATACAATTCATAATACTTTTATTACATTTACAAATTAGATTATGTGACAGGTTGGTCTTACAAAATCATTTTAAACAAATGTAATACTGTACCATATTTAACTTGATATACATCATTTTTTTATGATTTGGTTACACATGATAGATATATTTGTAAGTTTGTTGAACATGTAAGAAAAACTACAAGTTTTAGAAGATCATTAGGTAAATAATTACATTAGATGTATGTTTCATTATAATACGTTATTCTGATTGGCTAACTAGCAATCTCGTGATATTCCTTAATTAATTGCATTACACAATGAAATTGCATTACACAATGCAACTTTTCATTCATGATGACATGAGGTCCCACAATAGTAAATGAAATAAAAACTTGATAAAAGGCGAGTTTTCATGATCCTATAGGTAAAAATGTAATTATAAGTATTGAATGCTTTTTTTTGTAACTTCATATGGTTGTAAAAGCATTGACCGTGCACACATTTTTAGTATGAAGAGCTTCCGCGCTTCATACAAAATGTACTTCGGTCAACGCTTTTACACCCCAATAAATTTATAAAAAAGAGCATTCAATTCTCAAATAAATATTTTTCCACTGTTACACTCATTCCTACAAAAACAAATGATTTCTCCATCAGGTACACCATTACCTTATATCACATAGGTTTTACCCATCAGATGGAGAGAAAAAAACAAAAGAAATTTCCAATATCAGGAATTATTTTTTGAGACTTGGTTTTTAATTAGAACCTATTTTTAATCTTGAAAAATTTAAGGACATTTCTACAAAATTTCTGCTTAGAAAATAATGCTTTAATTGTGTCATGGATGGAAACCCTGTATGCTTTGTTTTTCTATTGCATGCAGTCTTCCAGTACTATTTTACTGATGTTAGTTCATCCTCATGTATTTAAATTTTATTTTCAGGTCAATACTTATGGGAACACATCCTTGGTGGTAGCACAAAGTTTAGCACCAGTAATACATGGTCTCATGGGGAGAAAAAGATAGACAATATTGAGTTTAGGTGAGATATGTGAAGTTATTAATGGCATGAATATTACAACATCACAAAACATTACTCTATAGGATTATCACTAAATCACTAAAATGAGGGGGATATACTGATTAATAATAACCTTGATGATTGACTAAATATCAGCTTTAAATACTGTATTTCAATTATTTAGCACTGTACACATATTTATGGCCATATCTTCTGCATGCAGTGCAATACATCCCACCTTTGGACAAGCCCTCTGATACTATATTTCTAAATATCACTGTTGAAAATACTCAGTAGACAGCTAGTTGTTATAAATTCTGTAATTGGAAGCGAAAAAATAATGCATATTTTTTTCACCACTTTTTTTTTATATATTTGTATGTTAACAGTGAATCTTGACTTTTGACTCTTGACTACATGAGCATTACTTCCCCTGTCAAATTTACCTGAATTATTGGAGTATAAAGCATTATCTTACCTCCTATACATTTCTAAGAATATGATTGGTTAAGAGCAACCTCGTGGAAACCGTGTATATTCCATATTAGGTTAGTAAGGTTCATATTACGTCACCTAATACGATATATATATGGGGTCAGTAAATACAATATGGGGATTCAAGCTTTGCTCCAACCCCATATGGAGGTTACTGACCCCATATGCATCGTATTTAAGGTCACTAGCACACTATGTAACTAATGATATCGTCCTACACAGTATGTCATATGGCACTCACATACTTGACCAATATGACTATTTAATAATATAAATGCAAATAGAAACAAATTTCACTTCTTCCATATTTTTGTCCATTTAAAAAGATAACTTTTTTAATTGAAATGGAATCCAAGATTATTTTTGCTTTGGCCTTTGTATTTGTTGTTTTACGTATTTGGATTATATAACAGTTTATATAATAGTTTATATAATAGTAAAGGTTAAATTAGGTTAGTAGATTTGAAAACATATATATCCCTGGTGTGACAATGAATACATATGTAAATATTCATAGTGCATATCAAGTATTGTACTGAATAATTGAAATGGAATGTTTAGTGGTAATATGTTTTTTGTTTAAACAAGATTGGATGTAGGAGGAATGTCAATGAGGTAGCAACTCACCTACAGATTCACAACGTGAAAGAAAATCAAAGAACCATATTGTCCTAAATCATCCAACAAGTATTTTCGTCAAATTTTTATCAAAATTACCAAACAGAAATACTGAGGATTCACTTATTTTCTGGTGTACCTATTGAGGAAAATTTGCATTTTCATGGATGTTTAATTTTGTGGTTTGGCCAAAGTTTGCATAAATTCCTACAGAAAATTTGCAATTCTTTGGACATAGATTGGCATTCATGTTTCCCAGGTAACCATGAAATCCCAGAAAACTGGTATCCAACGAATAATAATGAATCCACAGTATTTCATATTTGGTCAGCAGCTTGACAATGGTGGGTTGTTAGGTATGAGCACTTTCTAGATCTGTCAGAGGCCTGCTACCTGTTTGCTTATCATTTGAATTTTTTAGTATATCAAATGATATCTAATATTTGCATGGTCATGCTTTTTAAATACTGAACAGAATGACTTCATGTTTTGAGCAGCAGTTTGACAGTGATGAGTTATAACGTGCGATCTGTCACACACCTACATCCTATTTCTGTTACCTTGAATTACAGTAATTTATACACAAACTTGTTAGACTAAGTGTCAGTGGTACCATTATTAATTTAATAATATCCAATAGAATTGGAAATGAGCTAAAAAAGATCCTTCCAGCAGAAAATTGATATCACTTTTTGCCATATCAGCAGTTTGTCCATAATGATAAGAAATTAACTATTAGTCAATTTGACTTTAGTCAAATCAGTTACTAACTATGTATGGCAGTATCCTGATTATATCTAAACACTTCCTTTATGAAAAATGATGCAGCGGAAAATTTTATTATTGAATTATCTACAAAGGCCTTCGGTTCTGCTGTATCTGATAATTATATATCAACCATAGAACGGAACTGACTACTAAAATAGCAGAACTTCTAAATTCATCGAAATTAATAAATTACAATTTAATTTAGACTCTTTTCAGTTTTCTTCTAGAAAATAAATATTGATTCCAGCCAAATTAGGAACTTTCTGAAGGAGACATTAAATCTACCAAAGTGAATTAAAGAAATTGCATATGTTACCAATCCTAATACTTATTAGGTAAAATTAAATGATCCAACAAGTTTAATTTTGTCTGTAGCTACGAGCATGGCGACCAATTTTAGTTGTGAATAGTTTGATCAGCCTTGAGTTACAGAACTTGATGTTTCAACACAAACATAAGTAATATATAACTGATTAAGAATCAGATCTCTTAACTTATTCAGATATAAGCAATAACAGCAAATTGTCTCAGTTGTTTCCAACTTAACTTTTTGTCTGCAAAATAAAACTGTAATTTGTTTTTTGTGGTAACTTAATTGACTTTCAGGAGGTGTAATAGATTTATCTTCAAGGTATCAGTCAATTCACAGATACTACTTAAGATTTTAGTACTTTGATATTTCCTTAGATTCTTTAATTGTCAGGGTGGGAGGGAAATGACTTTTGATGTTTTTGTAATACATTGTACTAGCATTTAGTCATCCTTTCAATTTAATGTCAAAGAGATGCAGTTATTACTTTAATGCTTCATTAAAACTTTTTAAGAACGAAGAAGAATTGCTGGAGCTAGTAATATTGTTGTATGATTCACTATTTTTTTGTTGTTTTCTTAACTGACAGGCAACATGCTTATAGTGGTGTCAGGGTAGTGTGGTAGTGTGGTTTTAAGTCAAATCCATAAGCTCATCTAAAACTTTGTTCTTCTAAAACTTTGTTCTTCTTAAACTTTGTTCTTCTTAAACTTTGTTCTTTTTAAACTTTGTTCTACTTAAACTTTGTTCTACTTCAACTGTGTATAACAAAGTCTGGTCTTCTTAAACTTGTTCTATCTACTTTACTTTTGTTCTTCTTAAACTTTGTTATACTAAACCTTTGATCTACTTAAACTTTGTTCTTAACTTTGTTCTACTCAAATTTTGTTCTTCTCAAAAGTTTTTTTTTTTTTAACTTTGTTTTTTTACCTAAACTTTGTTCTACTCAAATTTGTTCTACTTAAATTTTGTTCTACCTAACTTTTGTTGTTCTGAAATTTTGTTCTACCTTAACTTTGTTCAACTCAAACTTTGTTATTCCTAAACTTTGTTCTACTTAAACTGTGTTCTTCTCAAACTTTGTTCTACTCAATAATTTGTTCTTTTCAAACTGTGTTCTACACAAATTTTGTTCTTAACTTTGCTCTACTTGAAATTTGATCAACACAAACTTTTTTTTTCTCAAACTTTGTTCTACTTAAACTTTGGTCTACTCAAACTCTGTTCTACATAAACTTTGTTCTACTCAAACTTTGTTCTACTTAAACTTTGTTCTAGTTAAACTTTGTTCTACCTAAACTTTTATCTAAACTTTGTTTTACTCAAACTTTGTTCCAATTTAAGTTCTAAATACATTGTTTTTGACTTTTTAAAGTTTCACAAGCAAAGATGATTTCTTTTTCAGATGTTTTGTTTTTGATCTATTCAAAGACTTCATTAAAGCTATATGTACAAATCATTTTTGCATTTGTCACTTTGGTTTTTTTTTTTTTTTGGGGGGGGGGGGGGGGGGGTCTCATTTATAAACACCATACTTTTGCCTTGGACTATTTTTTCCACATAAGCCAATAAAGAAGAGGACTGCCTTAGACAACTGTGGAAAAAAAACCCCAGAAACTATGAAAGAACTACCAAAAATAAGAAATTCTCTAAAGAAGAAGTAAAACATTTATTAAAAAGAGATGATTTCAGCTTTCCAATTGTGAACTTTCCATTTCTAAGTAGCAACATTCCAGCAGCACCTGCATACGGGGTATATATCTCCCAATTGATACGATATTCCCGTGCTTGCGTTTCCTATCATGATTTTCTTGATAGAGGGTTACTGCTCACAAGGAAGCTATTAAACCAAAAGTTCCAAATGGTGAAGTTGAAATCATCCCTTCGTAAATTTTACGGACGCCATCATGAGTTGGTTGACCGTTATGGAATAACCGTTTCACAAATGATATCGGATATGTTCCTTACGTTGTAACTACAATCCCCTTCCCTTTCATGAATGTGACCTACCGAATTAGACTATTTTCCGGATTTGTAATCACATAAGCAACACGACGAGTGCCACATGTGGAGCAGGATCTGCTTACCCTTCCGGAGCACCTGAGATCACCCCTAGTTTTTGGTGGGGTTCGTGTTGTTTATTCTTTAGTTTTCTATGTTGTGTCATGTGTACTATTGTTTTTTCTGTTTGTCTTTTTCATTTTTAGCCATGGCGTTGTCAGTTTGTTTTAGATTTATGAGTCTGACTGTCCCTTTGGTATCTTTCGTCCCTCTTTTATTTGATATTACTATTGATAACAACAACCTGTGATAATGTTTCTGACATTTGACAGCCAGTTTTCATAAGCACTACTTAATTTAATACTGTTATCTTCTAATCTTCACATTTTACTGGATCTATTCAAGGCTTTAATTTGCCAAGACCATTTGGTTATTGTACTTCTGTTGGTGTTGAAAATTTTTAACCTATACTACAGAATGTAGTTTGGTCTCATTACTTTTGTTTTGTATTTACTTCAGTCAAGACCATTTGCTCTTTTAGTTTTGTGCATATATCAAGTCAATTTCCTTATCAGAACTTAACAGTACACAACAGCAGTATGCCTATATATATTTCAGTTGAAGTTATGATTAACTTATTATGACAGGAAATTTGTATTTATGTATATAGATATAAAACAAAATATTAGCAGAACCTTCTCTTTTGTCACAAGTTGAGATTTTGAACTAGATAAGTTGTTTATTGCCTGGTAAATAAACACAGTGAAAAAAGAAAAAGCCATATCTAATAAGTATGTTTGTACATCAATTATTTCTAATTTATTTCATTTTCAGGAAATCTCTACCAATTTCTCTTGCTGGTTTTTCTTTGGATATTTTGATATACATGTGAGCTGAGTCAGATAGAACTTATGCCAATGAGTATCATATATCTGTTAACCTTTTTAGTGTTGAAAATATCCCCATGGAAAGTCTGTACAGTGGAGTCCCCGGTGTCCGCGCGGCTCGTGTTATCGCGCATTAGCTGATTTCGTCATATCAACACAGTAACACATACAAAACCGTTCTTGTTATTGTTTTATCCTTCCGAAGGGATAAAAAAGAATAAAATTGATAAGTTCAAGAATTAATTAATAACTGAAATCCTGTGATTTACCATATTTGGCCAATTTCCATTAAAAAAATTACATCATCAGATAAAATTGGTTTTATTTAATTCAAATTAATATCAGATTGAAATAATTTTTGCTCTGCATCCTTGGAAGTGTGTTTGGTACAAACTCAGCTATATTTCGTAGTGTAAAATCTCTCCTTTATTCCAAATAAGCTATTTTTGGAAGGCATGCGCGAAATCACCGGACATTGGAGGAACTCTCAGAACAGGAGTTTCCCTAATTTTGGACACACATTACACAAAATCTAGAGGATGAAACCATACAAACAGAAGATTTTATGAAATAAAAGTATATTATGAATGTGTTCACACAAAATTATCCAATTATTGGTTTTATCAGTTGAATGAAGTGAAGTCATAAGTCTTATGTGCGCAGATACACCGGACTGCACCGTAACTGTTTGATATTGAATAGTTATAACAACTCCAACAAAACAGACCAAATTCCTCTTTTATTCACATTTGAATGTTTCAAAATCAATCTTAGTCTTATACATGTACATGTGAAATAAATGAGGAATTTCAGGTCTGTTTTGTTTGAGTTCTTATACATACACTTGTATTATGTTGAATTTTATCTGATGACACTCATGTATTAGAAAAGACCTTTTTTCTAGGAACATTTGGTATGAGTCTGTTAAGTTTACAGTAGTTTTTGTCTCGCTTGCAACATTGCAGAGTGCGATTCATAGGAATAGTAATCCAACGGTGACAGTGGCGAACTTATTACAGAATAGAGATGATTAATCATGCATGTGGCGATGTGCATTACATATTACATGATATTATATAAATTTTACCTCATTTTAAAAAAGCATTTAGAATACTTAATTATATAAACTGACTGATTAGGAGGAATGATAACATATTACCGGTATGTGAATAATACCTTCTTGTAATAAAGGAAAATCTGCAAACTATGTGCAGAAATCTGTTTTTGATTACTGAAAATATGTGGATGCAAGTTTGATGCACGTTTAATGCACATTGAGCAGCAAGAAAATATTAAAGAATTAAGGAAATACCTATTTATTTAAGAGCCTTCTTGTTAGCACATTCTGTATAACTTGTACAATAAGATTTCACTTTTATCTCTTCAACCCTATGTTGTTATTTTTTGTCATATATGTCCCATTCTTACAATGTCTAACCAATTTGAAGGTACTTCTTTATTTTTTTATAAACCTTGGATTCTGGCCTATAATAAGTAAAGTGTGTTTTATTGTCAAGCCTGCAACTTTTGTTGCAGAAAGCTCGACATAGGGATAGTGATCCGGCGGCGGCGGCGGCGGTGTTAGCTAACTTCTTAAAAGCTTTATATTTTAGAAGGTGGAAGACCTGGATGCTTCATACTTTGTATATAGATGCGTCATGTTACGAAGTTTCCGTCAGTCACATGTCCAATGTCCTTGACCTCATTTTCATGGTTCAGTGACCACTTGAAAAAAAAGTTCAAATTTTTTGTAATGTTGAATTCTCTCTTATTATAAGTAATAGGATAACTATATTTCATATGTGCGTACCTTGCAAGGTCCTCATGTCTGTCAGACAGTTTTCACTTGACCTCGACCTCATTTCATGGATCAGTGAACAAGGTTAAGTTTTGGTGGTCAAGTCCATATCTCAGATACTATAAGCAATAGGGCTAGTATATTCGGTGTATGGAAGGACTGTAAGGTGTACATGTCCAACTGGCAGGTGTCATCTGACCTTGACCTCATTTTCATGGTTCAGTGGTTATAGTTAAATTTTTGTGTTTTGGTCTGTTTTTCTCAAACTATATGCAATAGGTCTACTATATTTGTTGTATGGAATGATTGTAAGGTGTAATGTCTAGCGGGCAGATGTCATGTGACCTTGACCTCATTTTCATGGTTCAGTGGTCAATGTTAAGTTTTTGAGTTTTGGTCTTTTTATCTAATACTATATGCTATAGGTCAACTATATTTGGTGTATGGAAATATTTTATGATCTTTATGTCAGTCGCGCAGGTTTGATTTGACCGTGACCTCATTTTCACGGTTCATTGCACAGTGTTAAGTTTTTGTGTTTTGGTCTATTTTTCTTAAACTATAAGTAATACATGTGTAATAGGTCAACTATATATGTTGTATAGAAGCATTGTTAGCTGTACATGTCAGCCTGGCATGGTTCATCTGACCTTGACCTCATTTTCAAGGTTCATTGGTCTTTGTTTAGTTATCTTAGTTAATGTTAAGTTTATGTGACAGTTGTTATAAAGCTTAACTTTATACTTAGGACTATCAATATAATATCAATGGTTAGTATAGAAGGCGAGACATTTCAGCGTGTGCACTCTTGTATCAGATTTGGATTGTGTTTGTCCTTGAATAAAGTCTTCTCTATTATAACCTTTAGATTTGGTTAAAAAGGTCCTACTTGTTGAAGATTGCATCTGAAATTTTGTCACAAAGTCTTTTTTAGACTAGAATTGGATTGGACTTTTAGGCATTAAACAAATGCTTTTTTCTTTAGGTTTCATATTTTTGAAAATACACGTACATGTATCTTATGAACTCTTCATCTTCTGATTTCCTGAATAACTGCATGTACTCTTTTATGAATAAATCTTTATCCTTTATAAATGGATGATTATAGATAGGAAAGAACTTCCGGTTTATTTAATATCTGAATTATTAAAAAAAAGGAAAGTTTTTTTAATTTGTTCCCTTTTGCTGAAGATGATGAAGTTTTAATGGTAAATAAATTAATTAAAAAGTACTAAATAGACATGTACAAATTATATAATAATTTGAAAAAGCCTGTAGAAAATTCATCATCAGCAAATAATTTCATAAATGATTTAAAATAATTCTTGTGAAGATGCCAAATATTTAATTGTTTACATCATTTAAATCATAATTACCCTGGTATATTCATTATGAATATTAATGACTTTCAAATATTACATTTATTTGATTCAATGCCAGTTTCATAATTAGGATGATATTTTTTATTTAGATTTCATCCTGCAGGATTAAAATTATTTAAACAGAAGAAAAAAATTAATTGATTTAACATTTAACTTTAATTATAGTAGATACAAAATGGTTCCATTTGTAATTAACATTTGCATTGTATTTTATAGAGTTCTGTTTTGCTGATGGGCGAAGTAATTTAAATCATGGTCCCAGTTTTCAAAAATGCTGCTTAAATAACATGTTTGATAATCACAGGTTGTCCTGAAAATATTTTAGTAATTAGGGCACAAAATATGTGATAATAGAAGATGACCAAATCAGCCTACTGATTATAGTGTTCAAAGATCTCACAACAATGTTTTACAGATAACCTTGATAATTTGTATGCCCCACCTAGGGGCATTATGTTTTTTCAGTCTGCATGCATCTGTTTGTTCATCCATTCTTTCATCCATCTGTCTGTCCTGCTTCATGTTAAGTTTTTGATGAAGTTGAAGTACGAATGAATTTTAAATAAACAGCAAACTCTTGTGTAATAAGAATAAATAAGAAGCATGCATGATAGTTCTTGTGGTGAATGTTGTGTGAGTGTAATAAAATAAAACCTGAATAATTGATATACTCTTAATAAGCACCAACTTTAATTTCCTGAACCAATGTTTTAAGAACTAAAACAGCAGTGGTATTGAAACTAAGTCCTGTCATATGACGCATATTAGATGGTTTAAGAGTAATTTTCCTGAAGTAATTAGTTGAAAAGGGGAAACATGTTTAAATAATGCAGTGGTTTCACAGCTAGCTGCCAATACTTCCATCATGTCATTTTTTCATTCTTGGATGTTAAACCTTCATTAGTGGGGAGTTATATTGAATTATAAAAGTTGTTTATGATTAGGATCATAGTTACACATCATGTTTCTTATGTTCTTTTTCTTATTGGAAATATTATTTATCTTTTTAGCACTGTTAATATTCCCTACGAGGAAATGTGCTCATTAGGAAGTTATCTGTAGTGTTGGGACCAATTCAGAACACAATGTAATTTTTCAAAAATGTTTTTGCCACTTTATTTAGATTTCGTTTGAAGCAAAATATAGATTTCTGTTCAAGAAAGAATAAAAGTTATCTATAGAATTATAATGTAATTGTAAATATTTAGAAACTGTTCTATCAATTATATTTGATGGCAATTATCTATCAGAAAAAGATTTGTAAATGTTTCAGCTTAAGGTGATTGAAAATGTATTTTTAATTGTTTATCAAAACAAGTTTCCAAGGCATTTTGTATTTTAAAATGTTCCTTCATCCAAGCATATCTTGGATGTGCAGGATGAAGGTCATTCTTAGAATATGAGCCTGAGGCTCGAAAGTAATGAATTAGCTTTACTTCTCTATGAGGGGTGAAGCTTACATATAATATCTCTGTTTAAAGAAACAAACTATATAACCACCTATAGCTGGCCAGTGACCTTGACCCTAGTATATAAGCACCTGTTCCATAATAACTTGTCATAATTCAAAGCAAGTTTGTGTCGACCAAATATAAAACCCAGTGGAAAAGGGTGGGTCTGACTGATAATCCCTAGGGTGGGAATTAATTACTTTCGAGCCTCAGGCTCATATTCTAAGAATGACCTTCATCCTGCACATCCAAGATATGCTTGGATGAAGGAACATTCTTATTCATATTTCGCCTTCGGTCTCAAGTAATGAATTAGCTTGTTTAAAGTGTAGACACAAACTAAAAACAATTTTTATATAAATGCCAACATTTAATAAAGGATAAAAATCACAAGATCATCCAGTAACTACAACTGAAGAAAAGTGTTTTAGTACTGATATTATTTACTTTCCTGTTATAGAACTTGTAAAAAGTTTTACCATATGTCCAGACAAAACTGTTGCCATAATGTCCTTAATAGAACATCCTGAAGCTAAATGCACTTATGAAGAGGTTCCTCCAAATGAGTTAACCTTAAAACCTCGGATAAAATTAGAACTCTCTCTAACTATCTAAACTTTACGAAAAGACTTAGATGAATTCTCTCACCTATTTTGTACACAAAACATGATAAATCATTGTCTTAATCAACACAAAGTTTTGGTTTATCAAAACCTTTGATCACCTCATTAGGTAAACTAACTAACAGATCTAGTATTTTTCAAAAACTCATGTATATGAAAAAATAAAGTGCCATGTCTCTGAATGAAAGACATAGAATGTAAATCTACAGCTGATAAAGATAGTACTTCAAGGCAGATGTAGTCAAGGCAAATAAAGACACAAGTATAAAAGACAGTTTCAATGTTAAATACTCCAATGAATATTAAGAACTTAAAAAAGATAGCGCTAAATTCATCTCCCAAGTGAAAGAGTATCTAACTCTTCAATTGCAGATTCAGGTTTAAGCAACCTTCCACAAATACATGTAGTTTACAAACAAACTCAGTAAAATCTATTTCTTAAAGGATAAAGTCTGTTTCAACATAGACCAAGAAAAATTCACATTAAACATGCTGAATATGAAAAGCTTGTGTTTTACAAAAATTTCAATAATCCGTGACTAACATCCTTTTTAGATGGTGATAAGGAATTGGTTCTCTAATTGAACACACCAAATAATGAAATTTCTCAAAAAAATATTGATAATGCTTGATTATAGATGCATGGTCTCCAAGATGAAGTGTAAATATATTTTACAAATGATTCTGAAATCTCCTGTTTATATTAAAGTGATTTCTGAGTATAATACACACGTTTTTACCCTACTGCACAATCAACCCTTCAGGTGTTGGTTCACTTTAATTTTTTACAATATACAGTTAAATTAAGTCTCTTCCTGACGGAAAGACATTATCTTCAGTATGTAACATTGTTACTAATTTTTATGCTTAACAGTTTAACTGGCAAATAAATTAAAATTGGTCTTAGCAAAGAAAACCAACTCTGAGCAAGCCAAAAAGGATAATCAAAAGAGCCTTCTGAACTTTATCACTAATAATTTTCTTTATAAATATCCCCAACAATGAAAAAGATGGGAAAATATAAGGTCATAATTCTGATCATGAAAATAAAAACATCTCTGAAAGGAGCTTGTTGGTCAAAAGACAACGAAGTAATTATCTACAGATTGAAAATGAAAACGTAATAACAACAAAACAAATATATCTTCTTTCAATTGACATCCTTTTGAATCTGTAAATTTTTTAGACATATGATAAGCATCAAAAATGTTCTTACCAGGAATATAAAGAGCTGTGATAAAAATGTTCTTTCTTGAACACCAAGCCCAAATAATGAAATATTTGTAGTAAGCATGTTAAGTGACAAAGAGGTTACACCTCCTATTGCATAATAAAAGCTACTGAAATTGTATCTTCTGATTGTATAACTCTCTGTGACTGAAACTTTTTCTCCAGAAGAATATTATAGCCAACAATACTATGAAATCTATATGAAATGAGTGCATACTCTTAAAGAAGCTCCGTCTACCAACAGAAACATTTTCTTCAAATTTGGATCCCAAATCCTTATGTCAGAGGAATCTGGTACAACCCAAAAACTTATTTGGATGGGTCTATAAATCAAATTTTTAATTTCTGATTTTAAATTGTTAAAAAATTTCACCTATTGATGATAATAAACACTGTAACAACTATACAGTGTTTCAACATTATTTCTCGCCATGTTTCTGCAATGTAACATTCCCATGCATGCCACAGATACTGCATTAAAAGCATTCATCACAAGACCAATAAATGATGTAAAACATCTATAATACCGTTACACAATTCTATTTAAAAAGAATTTCCCAAGGGAGATAATTTTACCATTTCTCATCTGTCAGAAAAAACTTAAATAGCTCAGTATCAATAATGAGACAAAGGAAAACAATGTGCTTCCAAGGAATGAGTACCAACTTCTCAAAATTTTTCTGAAGCACAGCTTATCAAGCATTTGCACCACTTCTTCTGTTATCACAATACAATCATCTAAACTCTGATCCATAATAAAATAATCATCAATGTATAAACTATAGCATGTATATACTTCAAGTGACATTATTTCATAAATACATAGACAGGTTTTAAAACCTTAGTAAAAACTCTTGATGCAGAAGCCAATCCAAAAAAAAAAAAAAAAAAAAAAAAAAAACATAAATATCATATCAATGTCTTTTCCACATAAATCAGGAAATTGTGATATAAACATAAATGATACTTAAATATGCATCTGTGAGATCTATAGATGTTAGCTCTATCTATCTATATATATATATATATAGAGATAATTATTCTAAAGAATTACATCTAAACAAAAGATAAATGGTCCTGCTCCAAATGCTGATAAGCCACAAACTTAGTTTGTTTTAATTTTTCAAATAGATACAGGCCTTGAAGACCAATCTTTCTTAGGAACCAAGAAAATATAGGAAATAAACTGATTTTCCATTGATCGATCAACCTTTTAAATAGCTCTCTTAGCTATCAATTTTTGGACTTCTGAAATTAATTCATCCTTATGAAAGGTGAAATGTATTTAATTCAAAAAGGATAAACCTTGTGGTACATCATTAAAAATAATTTTATAACCATTTCTTAATAAATCTAATATCAATAGATCATTAGTAACATTTTCCAAATCATAATATTTAAGTTATCTACTGTATATATAGCAACTGGTTGAGAAATGTGACCTCTTTGAGATTCTCTGTTCCCTTTTTGGAAACGTCTCCCTCTCAATGAAGGGAATTGCCTACTACATGTAGTATAATCGCCCTGTTGACCAACAGAGCCTCTGCAGTTAAAAAACTGATATTGCCTTTCCCATAACAGCTATGAGTAAATTAATTGCTAGATCTGGAACCTCTTCCAAGGAATCTATAATTTGCTAAGAATCTTTGTATAAACACTAAGTTTGCTTTTTGCAATCATAACTAGAAAAGTGATAAAGCAACTATCACAACAGAATTACAAATAAGTTTTATCATCTAAATATTTCTGAGCATCTCCTATGGGTTTAACCAGAAAACCATGGTAAAACAAACAAATATAATTTTACAATAAAATCCTTGTATTATCAAGATCCAATGGCTCATTCCTACAACAAGAAATAGCAAACTCAACAATAGGGGTGATGATCAACCCCTTAATAAAGTATCTCTGGGTTTCCTGCATCTTTGAAACCACAGAGTGGGCCTGTCTAGGCATTGCCATTTCGATTTTTTAATTATCCTAGACACACTAGGATTGTCACAGTTCTCAGTGTGATAGTATTTCCTCTAAGAACCTTATATATTCCTGATTTTATCAAAATCATGATTAAACTGTTCAACAAACAGGATGAGATAATGGACCATTAATCTCACTAAAAGAAGCCTTAAAGGCTTCTGAAAACCTTAATGCAGGATCAAAAGACGTATCAAATTCAACTCCGGCTGGACTATCATCAGCCATGGCACATACTCCAAAAGGAGGTACATACACCGTATCAATTCAGTAGATAAGATCAAAATTTAGAACTAAATCTTCATTAAAGTAAGCCTCTAATGGCAAAAATTCAAATATAGCAGCAGGTTTCTCTACAAACTCTGCTAGAGTTGAAGGCAGTGAAACTGTCTCAAACCTCATGATTCATACAGGTTCTTTAATACATTAATAATAAATAGTAAATGTATCAATATACATGCCTATCTAAATCTCAACAGCACTTTCGTTAGAAACAATCACAAATCAAGTAGATTTTGAAGTTATACAAGTAACACTAGATTTTAAAACTTACTTTTTACAGGTTCTGTTGCTTTGTCAATTATTTCCAATTGCCATGCCATTATGATCTATTATAAAACTACTAGGTTTTATAACTGTTTAAGAAGAGGATATATTCAAAATACCTCTTGTATTCCTATTAAATTTATCATCTTTAATTTCTAAAACATTCCAGAGGTGATGAAAATCATAACCATCACCCTTGTAAGTGTAAACATCATTCTAAACATCTTGCAAAAACAATACATTTGCATAAACAAATTCAGCCATTGTAATACAAAAATGTGTACCTGTGCAGGTAAAACACGTGTAAATTGTGAAAAGTACTCACGACCTTCAGATGAATAGAAATACTTTTAAATATCTACCTGTTTAACAAACAGGAGTATGAATTAAGTAACAAATGTGCTATTAGGCAAAAACTTAATGAATATATAAAATTGTCATACATCGTAGACAATAAAATATTTAATTAATTTCCATGAACACTTGTCATACATCGTAGACAAGAAATTTTTAAATTCATTTCCATCAACAATTGTCATA
The DNA here is from genome assembly GCF_963676685.1 of Mytilus edulis. Lineage (NCBI taxonomy): Eukaryota > Metazoa > Mollusca > Bivalvia > Mytilida > Mytilidae > Mytilus > Mytilus edulis. The sequence continues at coordinate 78,639,278 of NC_092344.1, read as the reverse complement.
CATCGTAGACAATTGAGGAATTATTATTTGTAAATAACAAAATAACATTAGAACTTGTCGTACATCGTAGACAAGTTAATGTAACTTTAATAACTTTCTGCCAAATTTAAGATGAAAATAAAATAACTAAAAAGAACTTATGTGAAGTGTTCACTTCAACCCTCTAGAAAAATAATGACAAGTTATTATGGAACAGGTGCTTATATACTAGGGTCAAGGTCACTGGCCAGCTATAGGTGGTTATATAGTTTGTTTCTTTAAACAGAGATATTATATGTAAGCTTCACCCCTCATAGAGAAGTAAAGCTAATTCATTACTTGAGACCGAAGGCGAAATATGAATAAGAAGTAATATTTCAATCATTCTTTAAGAAAATATTCATAACAATTATTGTAACTATTAGATAAAAAATAAATAAAACCAACAACATTCTATACTCTAATTCATTTGGTGTTAAAAAAAACCATTGCTGATGCCTAAAATATTATTGTGTTTGAAATTTCTATGTACATGAAAAGAGATAACAGAAATTTCATCAAAATACTGTCTTATATGAAAATGAAGTAAAATAGTAGGAATTCAATCATAAGGTACAAAAGACTTTCTGAAAGTTAAGTAAACACAGTTTGTTGAAGAGTTGTAAAAATACAGGAGATCAGAATCATTACTATATAAATCCAACCCCTGCACTTTTCACTGGGGATCATAACATCTTGTTTGTCTTTAACTGTAAGGCATTGAAATTGTTACAGATAAGTAATATCTCGAGCAATTATTTCTCATTTCATGGTAATTAGATTTTTGAAATAACCCTATATACAATATTCAATATAATTGAAAAATTGCAGCATGTCTTTATATAGAATTTGGAATAGAAAAAGTTACAGCTGGATAGGAAATTGACAATATTTTGTAGGTGTCTAGCAATAAAATTAAATTATAATGGAGAAACTTTCAAATTAGCTTCGTGTATTTCTCTGGTGGCACCAATCATTTCATCATTTTTAAAGTAATTTAAAACAGGCAAAACCAAAGAACAAACTTGATAAAGGAGAATGTTATGCCAATCTGTCAGGTTTAAATCAATTTGGTCAAAAGATCGGTTAATTTAATACCAACGAGAAAGGAAAAAAAAGAAGAATGTTTTCTGTAGTAATTATTTTGCTCTTCTTTTGGAATGAAAAATTGAAGGGCTTAATGAAGTTTGTGGCAATTTAACACGTTAATGAAGAAATAATTGGTTTGAAATTCTATATTGTTTTTCTTCATTAAAAGTCATGACAGTATTTAAGGAAAAGCATCATCTATTTTCATTGAGGTGAAACTTTATCGTTTAATTAGAAACAATTACTATGCTTTCTAGAACAATTGGTATAATTATTTGAATTGGGTTGTCAAAAACTGAATTTCATTACAAATAATGACTTTTTACATTGTTGTTTTTCTGTCTCAAGCTGTGCAATGACAGAAAATTGTCTTCAAAACAATAATGAGATAGCATATTTTTCAAAGACATAATTTGCATTAGAATTATACTGTATTTTAATTTTCTTGCTAATGTTGCTGAAATATGATGTCCAGTTCTGATAAGTCATTTTGTGATAGTAAATTAATGATACTGACATCAAGTATTCAAATAGAATTCTTAAAACTATCAAACGGAAAACATTGACATTATCAGAAATCTTAAATCCTCATCTATAGACTATACTCTGAAAACAGGCCAGGACATATGTTATAACAACTATGCAGTTATCAATCTAACATATGAAATGTTAACAATTTTTCAAAGCATTGAGCATTGCAATTGTTTTTTCCTATATTGTTTAAATGACAATACTTATTTCAAATTCCATTCAGTTAGAGTTAAGTAATGAGTCAGACAATAAGAATGAACAAAAGTGTATAAAGGGGAGGGGGGAAGAGAAAAAAATGGGGGAAAAACATTTAAGCAGGTTTGAGAATAAATTTTGTATAATGTCAAAACAGTAAAACACACTTAAACTAAATGGCCATTCTGAACTTCAAGTGAAGATCATCTTATAAAATAGTTGATAAGCCACTTTTTTTTTTTTTTTACAATATTTGTCTGGAGAATTGAACTAATGATGATTTAAGATATCTTGAGCAGTTAATTTATATATTTCAATTTGTTCTTTCTTACAGATATAAAGTTGGGCCTGCAGTCACATTACATGAAGTACCTCAAGATGTTAAAAACTTGGTGCTAGTATTAAATGGAAGAGAAGTCTCCAAAATCAAAGCTGCCAGAGAATGGTTGAATTATCTCCCTTTGTTAAAAGATCTTCAGCATGTAGCTGTTGTGTTGCTAGGCAATGAGCAGTGCAATAATGACTGGATAAAGCATTATATGAAGGTCAATGGAGGACGAATAGATTTTGTCTTTCTGGTTTATGATAGTCCTGATATTGATAATAGAAATTTCTATCAGTGGCCATTAGGTGTGGCAACGTAAGTTATATATCAAATATTTAGTATAAAAAAGAAGATGTGGTATGATTGCCAATGAGACAACTCTTCACAAGAAACCAAATAACACAGAAATTAACAACTATAGTTCACAATATGAATAAGCGAAGCCCATACTGTAAAGTCAGGTACATGTATAAAAGGCCCTGAAATGACAAATGTAAAGCAATTCAAATGAGAAAACTAACGGCTTAATTTATGTACAAGTTAAGTTTTCATTAAATTTCTTGGTTAGTTTGCTACAAATAATATTGTAAATAAAAATTTGCCTTTTTCTTAAAGTGCAATTTATGCTATTCTTAAGTTAAAATTTCCATGAAAAGAACATTTTTAAAATAACAAAAGCTTAAGTGTTTCAATATCATAATTTTTATATGTGAAATTTGTCATCATGTTACATAAATTGAAATACATAACAAATAAACAAGTCATCAACCTTTACTCTTTTAAACCAATTGGTCAATTACAAATAAATACAATTGCAATACATTTTAACACTTGACCTCTCAACAAACATAACTCTCATAATGAAAAATATAACAGAATGGTGAATCATTATTAATGAATTTTTGGAAAATGACGCAGTCATTGTTCCATAACTGCCGACCTGAACTTCATTACATTTCTCTGCCTACCGCGCTTGGTTTCGTATTTCCTATTTTCCATACAAACTGGAATCTGCTTGTGTTATCATTATGCATCATTGTGTAGTATTAAATCAGCCAGGACCCAGTTTACACTGGTTTTTGCTTGTATTCCACTACACTCGAACAAAGTGTTGTAGTTTGACGGGAACCAGTTTTAGAATTTGTAAACTACAAAACGTAATCGATTATTGTTCATTCCGTTTTGCTGTTTCATACCGACTTATATGGTTTGAATAAGCTTAAGACCCTTCAAACATTAATGTGATAGGTATATTAAAGATTGTTTTACAAAAGGATTGAACTGTTTTACTTTCTGTTTTACAAAAGGATTGAACTGTTTTACTTTCAAAGTCGTACTATAGGGATATCTGTCATATACGGATTTCCACTCTCACCGGTTAATTTCTTCTTTTACACGTGCTTTGGAAACTTCCTGTTTAATCGCAAGTTATAAAATTGTTTTTGAGTGAATTAAACTTATTTTAACAATCATGAAGCGTTCCAGAATCATTTTAAAGCAGTTTCTTCTTCTCTTTGATGATGGAAAATAGGTTTTCTCAAGAAAATACCGCAAACGATCGCAGAGGAATTGAAACGTACAAGTCAAGTCGGCACCTGGTTAAATTGGCATCTAGTCAAATCGGCACCTTTTCGACGTCAATTCGGCATCCAATAATATTTGTTATAATATTTTCTATTCAATTAATTAATTACTGTTACCAAGCACATAGTGAATATGTTGTTGTGTATTTTGGTAAACCACGAAACGAAAGTGAATATGTAGTGTATAAAGGTAAACAACGAAGCCCTTACCAAAGCTGTTGTTTTAACAATTAGACAATTTGTGTAATTGTAAAAACAAGTCAACTATTAAAATAAATTGGAAAACTATGAGTCCCTTTCAATAAATCAAACTTTCATGCCAAATAATTAGCAAATTTAAGGTGTTCGTTTTTCAGTAAAGTTTAAACAGCATTAAACCAACAATCCTGTAAAATGCTCAACTGGTTAAAATAATGCAGAAAAATACACAATATCTCATGTATTAGTCCAAATAATTATGACGTCTGGCAAGGCTATTTTATTATTGGAAATTAACATAGCCTTGCGGTCATAGGAAGGTGTTCCAGAATAAAATTAAAAAAGCCTTGCCAGACGTAATAATTATTTGGACTACTCATATATATATATATCATTAAAAATACACCAAAAAAGTCATTAGTTGAGAAAAATAAATATATATACAAAATGTACATGAACACCCAAAAATGTGAAAGTTAGTATTTAACTCTTTTTGCTTAAATACTGAAAAAAATTCTGGCAACCCCTTTCTTATTTTTACCCTATTGCTTAAAATACTGTTAAAAATATATATTTAACATGGGTGACGAATTGACTATATCAGGTGTCGATTTTAACCAGGTGCTGATTTGTCCAGGTGCCAATTTAACTAGGTGCCAGTTTGACTAGAATTCTTTGACAAATGTTTGAAACTATCTGAGTTTCATTAGACCTTTGATAGCAGTAACAAAAAGATTATTTACTTAATATTTTGTGGGAGAAGGGGGTTCAGACTGTGTGGTATCAGGTCTGTTTGTGCCCAATACATTTTCGCACCCTACACGTTCACACATTCACACTCCACTCATTCGCGCCCAATTTTAATTCAAATTCAAGTTGAATAATTGGAAAATCATGGTTGTTGTTTTAAATTGCTTTGGTGTAAATACTGAATGTATTTATAGCTTGGTATGAGTAAAACATTGAAGATTTTAAAGGAAAAAACACAAAAGATAATTGTTTTTAACAGCTTGGTCCCATTGATCTGAAACAACGAAACAATAAAACATAGAAACCAAAATATAGCAATCCACTAATATAACCAAAACATGATAAAATTTATTCAACACGCAGAAACAAACATAGTCAGAATCTCACTTCATTTTGAAACAAGTCAATGAAACAAGTTATAGCAATACACTAACCAAAACATGATTAAGAGTTATTCAACACAAAATAAAACGTTGACAAAATACCACTTTATTTAGAAAGGATTATTATTATTTTTAGCAATACCTTATCCAAAACATGATTAAGATTTATTCAACACAAAAAAAAAATTGCTGTCTCACTTTATTTTGAGACAATGACAACAATTATACTTATAAGAAAACACTTGCTTACAGAGTTATTAAACACAAAACCAATTAAGATTGGGTGCGAACATGTAGGGTGTGAAAGTGAAAGGGGTGAAAATGAGTGGGCGCAAACGTGAATGGAAGCGAACGGACCCAGATTCAGACTATGTACCAGTGAGAAATATACAAGCCTTTCTACGGTATTTATTTGTACAATTCAGCTAGTCTTGACCTATTCATTTGTCTTAAAAAACCAGCCAGTTGTCACCTTCACTTCACACACACACACATATACGAATATCAATTATATGCTCACGATACATGTTGCATTGTTAAACTAATTACGGTATGTGAAAATCAAGACTTGCATAAAAACTATCCCAATATTAGAGACAGTGGCGTCATTTTTCCTCAGAGCTTTCAGCTCTTTGATTATTACATGTTTTATGTTTTATAGCATAACTTTTGGCAAGAATTGGGACGCTTTCTGAACTTAGTCAGATAAATCTATTTGTCTAATTAATTCTAACATAGAAGTACTGTAGCTACTTAATACAGAAAATCATGTGTAATTTCATTTAATTTTTCACTAAAGGTTTTGAAGTTTTAAAGTGTAACATGTGTTCTTTGTTCTACAGGTATAGAGATTTTCCAAACATTGAGAGGTCTGAAGTTCCAATTTACAACAAAAGAAAATTTGTATGTAATTTTATGGGAACGATATACAAGAATTCATCAAGAGAAGTACTTATAGATGTTCTACGTACTGAACCATTAAGAAGTATATGTTCAGTAAAAGCTAGACAAACGTAGGTGTTTTATTTAAACAGATTAGGATGAACTTTTGTAACTGCTGTGTATAATGTCTACGAAATAACTGCAAATGTTTTAAAAACAAATTATTTATAAAGAACAAGATTAGTTAAATGTCCCTCATGACCACTATGACTAACTGGTAAAAAGGTTTGAAGAAGTTATCCTATAAGCTATATGTGAAAAGTTTCATTCTTTATATACTAGAGGCATGGGGTGACAGAGGCTATAACTTGAATGAATGAATGAATTTTATTTCTCATAAACTACAAATTACATAGTTACAGAGAATATATATGTATAAACAATTACATTAAATATTAAAGCACATGTGAACAATACAAACATAAACATTAAATTACAAACTAACCAGGAGGAGTGACCCTCACATTTATATTTTTTATAAATCTACATAGTTTTTTAAGAACAATATAATTATTAGAGTTCATCGATTGTTGATATTTATAAATATTTGGACGGATAGTACAATAGTATGGTTACAACCTCTTTCTTTCTTGATTTAGAGCATTACATGACATAACATAATGATATTCATCACCTACGTCTCTTGATTCACAAAGATGGCACAAGCTTTCATTTCTGGATATGTTATTCCACCTTCCCATCTCGATAGCTAATCAATGACATCCACATCTAAATTTACACAATAAAAATACAAATACTTCAAATACATTTGCAAATTTTTAAAATGACAATTTTTACACCATGACCTAAAAAACTTTCTGAAAATAAAAAGCAATCCACGAGAACCACTGTGGGATTAAAATCATGAAGTGGTGTATAGGTCTATGGGAAATGTTGTATGCAAACTAGGTTTATATGCAATCCCACATTAAAAGCTGTTTGCAATGTGTATCTGAACAAATATTTCAATAATTGTGCATTCCAAAAAAAGATCTATGAGATGCATAAGGGAAGTTTTACAGGAGAATAATGTTCACACTGAAATGATGCAGTGAAAATTGCAGCTTAAGCTGATCTGAACTTTGAGCTGTTTCATACCCTTATAGTCCATGGAATAGTAGGAATATCTTAAACGAAGGAATAGAATTAACTGCATGATGTTATCCTATGTACATTTCAACAAACATTGTGCTTTAATGAGAGATATTACTTAAGTAACCTAAGGAAATGTAATTATGACTAGTTAGAAAGGTCTGTGGTTCTCTCTGGGTACTCTATCTTCTAATTATGACTAGTTAGAAAGGTCTGTGGTCTCTCTGGGTACCTAAGGAAATGATATTTTGACTAGTTAGAAAGGTCTGTGGTTCTCTCTGGGTGACCTAAGGAAATGTAATTATGACTAGTTAGAAAGGTCTGGGGTTCTCTCTGGGTGACCTAAGGAAATGTAATTATGACTAGTTAGAAAGGTCTGTGGTTCTCTCTGGGTACTCTATCTTCTAATTATGACTAGTTAGAAAGGTCTGTGGTTCTCTCTGGGTACTCTATCTTCTAATTATGACTAGTTAGAAAGGTCTGTGGTTCTCTCTGGGTACCTAAGGAAATGATATTTTGACTAGTTAGAAAGGTCTGTGGTTCTCTCTGGGTGACCTAAGGAAATGTAATTATGACTAGTTAGAAATGTCTGTGGTTCTCTCTGGGTGACCTAAGGAAATGTAATTGTGACTAGTTAGAAAGGTCTGTGGTTCTCTCTGGGTACTCTAGCTTCTTACACCAAATGAAACTGGATCTCCACTTTGAAGCCAAATTGAACACCAAAAAGCAGTCTATCATCAACTGTAAAATGAATCTATTTGAAACTGCTGATTTAATAAGTGCATTTTAGAACTTTGTGCCAGGTTTTTGTGTTCACCCGAAGAGTCAATTTTTGTCAGACTTCATGCAATATTACAATTCTGAGTAGAAGTTGTCATGTTTTAAAAATGACCAAACAACTTTAACATTATGTAGGGTTTTAATTTGATAGTAAGATGAAACATGTTATATCAACCTATTTTATTATTTCCGTGACCTGATAAAAGTATTATTTTCATTATAGATGGTTGCCACAGGAAACAGACAAAAGTCGAGAAGATTATATAGATGCCTTAGAAGACAGTGATATAACACTAAACCCGGTTGGTCAAAACACAGAATGCTACAGAATATATGAAGCTTTAGCAATGGGCTCACTTCCTGTTGTAGAGGATGTAATGACACCAGGGAATTGTGGGAAATCTTCAGTGTCTGATAATGTGCCCCTTAGGATATTAAAGGAGTATAAAGCTCCAATAAAATATATAAAAGACTGGAAGGAGTTGAGATCTGTTTTATCAAATGAATTAAAGCTCAGTATTGAAGGAAAAATAAAAAGGAGAAAGGAACTCATGCTATGGTATGAAAATTTCAAATCAAAATTACGGGAACATTTTATTCATGTGGTACAAGAGAAATTTTTCAGTTTGAATCAATAACAGTGAAGGTGCTTAAGTATTTACATTGGTTATTTTTATTTTTGTCTCGCTTGACAGAGTCAAAAAGCGACACATAGTTATGCTGTTTCCCGCGGCGACGGCAGCGTCAACAATGTATTAGTTTGTGATTAGGTCTAGTTTATGGTGAACCACTAGTGGTAAGTCAAAGATATTTGGTATGCAGTTGTATAAGTGTTGGCACATCTCATTACCATGGAGATTATTTGACCCCTCCCCCTCAGTTATGGTCTATTGACTTTGAAACTTTTGCTTAGTTTTCATGTATTAGTTTGTGATTAGGTCAGTTTATGGGGAGCCACTAGTGGTAAGTTAATGATATTGGTATGCAGTTGTATAAGCATCGGCATATCTCATTTCCATGGAGATTATTTGGCCCTGCCCCCTCATTCATGGTCTAATGACAGGGTTGGCAAAGTATTACCCACCTGGGAATTCCCGGGCGGGAAAACCCGGGTTTTCCCGGGCTGGGCAATACTCCCAGAAATGGGTATAGTGGGCATTACTGGGCAATATGATTTTTTAAGCTTATTTTAACACAAAATAGTAAAGACTTGTTATAGTTTCATAGTATAACAGCTAAATATATACTTTTTATACAGATAACCATTGAAAGTCATTTCTAGAAAAATTCAATTTCATTCTCTTCTCTATTAATTTTATATGTAGACAGAAGATTTGCGCATTTAACATGTTTAAAGATACCTTTTAATTACCAAGTATTGTTTCAATAATCCATACTTTGAAAAATGAATTTTATTGCAGTGTTTAAGTGAATTGTTAATTTTAATTGTCATACATTCATATTGCTAAATAAACACCCTATAGGGTCATGCCATTAACACTTATAAAATTGAAAGGACTGATTATTGTTACATAAACAAATCTGTGTGTTATCTGAATAATTATTAATTAGTGACAGTACATATACATTATTTAAATGTGATGTTTCTTTAATACATGTAATTGTTAATTTTTAATAGGAGCTATATTCATTTGAAAAAAAATGATTTATTTGCTTTCTATTTACAGTTTGCCTAGACAAATGCTAAACAAACAAAATAGGGTATAAATATCTTATTAAATGTATTGCATTTGTGTTTATCACTGAATCCTCTTTAAAATTCAGACACATATTTTATATTACCCAGTATTGTCCAGTATTACCCACTAAAACCCAGTAAAACCCGGGTTTTCCCAGTATTTCCCACTGGGCTGGGCAATACTCATATAACCCGGGTTTTTGCCAACCATGTCTAATGACTTTGAAATATTTGCTTAGTTTTAATGTATTAGTTTGTGATTAGGTCAGTTTATGGGGAACCACTAGTGGTAGGTTAATGATAATTGGTATGCAGTTGTATAAGCATTGGCATACCTCATTTCCATGGAGACTATTTGGCCCTGCCCCCTCAGTCATGGTCTATTGACTAACTTTTGGTTAGTTTTCATGTATTAGTTTGTGATTAGGTCGGTTTATGGGGAACCAGTAGTGGTAGCTAGGTCAATGATACTTGGTATGCAGTTGTATTAGCATTGGCACATCTCATTGCAGATTTTTTTACCCCCCTCCTCAGTTATGGTTTATTGACTTTGAAATTTTGCTTAGTTTACATGTACATGTATTAGTTTGTGTTTAGGTTTGTTTAAAGGGAACTACTTATGATAAGTCAATGGTATTTGGTATGCAGTTGTATTACCATTGGCACATCTCATTTCCATGGAGATTGTTTAGCCATGTACCTTCAGTCATGGTTCATTGACTTTGAATATTTGCAAAACTTACATGTTAAAGTGTTGCTATTTTTATTTCAACATTCGCATTATCGAAATAACAAAAAAGTGAGACATATCTCTGTGATAACAGTTTATCTGTTGAGTAGCATTTAATGCTAGGTTAAAATTGTTGGTTTCAAGCTTTTAAAAACAAGCAAATTTCATCACATATTTCCATATTATTTCAGGTTGTATGAATTCATTTGAAATGCCTCTGTCTTTGGAATTTTTTAATGGTAGATTGTAGTATAATTAGGGATTTTATCAACACACTTTTGCTAAGGATGTAGAAAAATACTGCAAAAATGTTTCAACTATTATTGTGAAGTCAAATGTGTTATATGAGAGTTCTCTAATGAACTTATTTTTATCATTGTACATTGTAACATGTGTTGACTACACTGTGATGATCTAGATATTGTTAGGTTGTGCTTTATGTTTTATTTTGTATTTAGTTTTATCATATGTATCAAATTATTTTACAAATAGTTTAGATTTTTTGGTTGTAATTTTATTTTTATGAAAACTGTATTCCATTTTATGTCTTGTTCTTTGATTCCAATTTTTATTTTGTTTCAAATATTACTTCATAAGTTCTAACATTCACAAAGATTTTTATAAAGTTTTTCTCATATTTTATTTTTTATTTTGTCATCACCAGTAATTCTGAACAAGGCAGTAATGAAGATAAATATTAAGTGATAGTATTGTTTTCTTGATTTGTAAATCTAGACAATCAATTATAGCATTTAAGTTTGCTCAAGTACAAGAAATTTTAATTTAGGTTAAAAGGGGGGAGTTTGAAGTTCAGTAGTTCATTAAATGAACACTAATGAGATGCAAATGATGTGCATTTTAATTCATATTTAGAATTTTTAGATTTTAATTTCATATTTTTGTTAAGATCTTGACATATTTTTATACATGTAACAGAGTTATTCTTCCTTGAATACGTTATCAATATTCTATTATTAAGTACTCCCCAATAGAAAGATATATTGAAATAATTTCTGTAATTGTTTGCCTATCATGTTCAACTCTATATTATGGGTTTAAAATGTCTTTATCTAGTGGAAGCCATTTCTATTTATAGATAAACATTGAAATCATCTGCCTTTTTTATCTCCAATTTAAATATCTTAATTATTTTTGCTGTGCAACAAACAACTGAACTTATTTAGATAATGTATTTGTGATAAGTTTTATTCATTATAGAAATAAAGATGGGACCATTGCTTTGGTTGAATACAATATATCACAATTCATGCTTTGAATGAACATGCCAAAATTTATTTTTGGTGTTGGTTTTGGTTTTTTTTTAAATTATTATTTCACATTTTTTTTATATCAGTTAAATGGTATCATTGATCGAAATCAGTTTTTATTGAACATTTAACGATTATAAGCATATCTTGCCAAATACTGTGTTAGAAAGTGATTTTTATATGTCAAGGTTTTAATATTGGATAATTTGGTTTTTTTTATGAGGAAATTTTTGATACCATTGCTTCCCCAGGAGGGGAGAACTGTTTTTCGTCTATCATTCTGTTCAATGAAAAATGTGTCGCTTTTTTCCCAGGAACTACGAGTTTCCAGAATATTGAAAATAAGCGTCATGTATACATGCTTTACTGTGTGATATGTTTTCACATAACCATAACAAACGTCTGTACAAGATAGAATGAATAATGTTCAATCTACAATTTTTAACCGGATTTTTGTGACAAATATGACGGTTATTGATTTGGAGATGTACGGCGGGCGGCCGGGCAGTCGGGCAGTTGGGCGGTCGGGCGGGCGGCAATCAAATGTTGTCCGTGCATTAACTCATAAACCATTCAGCCAAAGCTTTCAAAATTTTAATATGTTGTTACTGACAACTAAATGAAGGTCAAGTTCAATAATGGCGATTTTGACTTTTACCGTTCAGGAGTTATGGTTCTTGAAAGATTGAAAAATGGAGTTTTCAGTCGTGTCCGTGCATTTACGCATGAACTGTTCTACCAAAGCTTTCCAAATTTTAATATGTTGTTACTGATGACAAAATGGAGGTCAAGTTCAATAATGACGATTTTGACTTCTACCGTTCAGGAGTTATGGTTCTTGAAAGATTGAAAAATGGAGTTTCCAGTTGTGTCTGTGCATTTAGGCATGAACTGTTCTACCAAAGCTTCCCAAATTTTAATATGTTGTAACTGATGACAAAATAGAGGTCAAGTTTAATAATGACGATTTTGACTTTTACCGTTCAGGAGTTATGGTTCTTGAAAGATTGAAAAATGGTGTTTCCAGTCGTGTCCGTGCTTTTTCTCATGAACCATTCAACCAAAGCTTTTGAAATTTTTATATGTTGTTACTGATGACAAAATAGAGGTCAAGTTCAATAATGACGATTTTGACTTTTACCGTTCAGGCATTATGGTTCTTGAAAGATTGTAAAATGGCGTTTCCATTCACGTTGTTGCATTTACTCATGAACCATTCAATCTAAGCTTTTCAAATTTTAATATGTTGATACTGATGACAAAATGGAGGTCAAATTTGATATTGATGTTTTTCACTTTCACCATTCATCAGTAATGGTTCTTGTGATATTGCCAGGACACAAATAAATATTAATAAATCCGGTTTGCTGTCGTTGTGACAGCCTCTTGTTTCCATGTTATACTGAATTACATACTTTTGTACTACAGCACATATCATTGGTCACTGAACGACCAAAATCACAGCACGGTGGCACCTCTTTTCACAAAGTGTGAGTGGCTGGGTTTTTGTCACAAAAATAAATATTTGTCAGATAGCACATAACCTGTTGACAATTTTTAATTTTTATTCAAGTTAGTGATATATTGATAAATATCTGTATTGAATGAATGTTCTGTATCAGAGCTATACCAGAAATATATGTATGTAAGTGGACATTTATTTGAATTTTGCATATGAAGTAATATTTCTAAATACTCTCTTTCTTTTCTCTATCTGTTTCTCTGGAATAGCCCTCAGAAAATAAACACAGTGGTCATTAAGTGTGTATGGTTTGTCCTATTTTACTCTATATTTCACATGCTGTATCATCAGCCAAGCATCTCAAATGAGAAGGGTGACGGCCATTCTATGAAGCAGTTAAAGACTAAGGATTAACTTGTCAAGTAAACAAAATCAGTTGTATGTAGTTTATATGCTCCTTTTTATGGTTATTTCTGCAGTAATGATGGTTTTATTTATGATTTTAATTGGATTGATTTACAAAGTGAATTTTCCAAGGAAAATAAAATTTCCAATTTATCTTATTAGAATCTATTTTACAATGGAAATAGAACCCTGATTGAATAAACTATGCACAATTCTTTAATTTTGTAACTAATTTTCATGATGTGCACCGGTATGATCTCAATTTATTTATGATTTATAGGTGAAAAGATTGAAACTGATTTTTTTTTAATTATGATTACTGGTAAGTGTTTTATTTGGTAAAAGAATGTCAATCTTAAATACTTCAGACCACTCACTGCATGTTAAGGTTGATGCTTTAAAGTGATGTTAAAAAGAAATATTTTTTATATGTATTATTGTTAAATGTAAATATTATTTGTTGGAGATATTTATTATTGTTCCGTTTTTTAACATGAATTTGTTAGCATTCCAAATGTTGTATAATATGTGTGACCTATTGACCTCCCATAATATATACAGAGACATATTGTTTTCCAAAGCTTTGTACATTTACCTCCGCAATCATTTCAAAGTATCTCTGGCTTGCTTCATCATGTGTATCATAAAATATTACCCAAGAATGCAGTCAACAATTTATATATGATTTCATCAGGTGCTAAGTTTCTTATTTTGCTTATTCTCTTTTACATTGTTTTATGTTTCTAACTGAAATGTTTTCTTATTAGGACTACTCAGAGGGGGAGGACAGGGGTAAGGGAGACAGGGAGAAAGGAGAAAGGGGGTAGGAGAAAGGAGAAAAAGTTGAAGAATGGAGAAAAAATAAAATATCTCTCCTTTTAAAAAATGATCTAATATTTCAAGAAAAAATATCTCAAAAGGAGATGTTTTATTCTAATGGGAGAAAGGAGAATGGGGGTAGGAGAAAGGAGAAGATGGGTGGGAGAAGGGAGAAGGGTATCCCCCTGTCCTCCCCTCAGTTATAGCTGTTATTTTTAATCAAATGTAAATAATATTAAATCCATAGTTATGGTAGCGTGAGAGTATTCTATTAATGATCTTTGTAAATTTTTACTAAGAAAAATAAGAAAATTTTAATATGGAGATGCTATCAAATGTTATATCAATTTAATTATAGTGGTTATCCAAAACTTTAATATATAAGGGGAGATAATTTTATAAAGTCTTGAGAACAAGTTTAGCAAACCTAATTTTTGCATTTAATATTTGTTAGTTTTTAGTAAGTGATATCTTATTTAGTTTTCCTTCTTGTCACTTTGACGTGAGTATCAATCTTTTATCCAGAATCTTTGTATATTCTTATAAAATGCCAAAATTACAGACAGACATGAAATAAGCTATATTTTAGCAGAGAAAATTTGAAATTCAATTATTTCTTGTAAATACTTCTATTCTACCTTAACAATCAAATCAAAAATCAAATACCAATTCTAGTCTGCTTAGATTTCACATTTATTGTGCTTTCTTTTGTTGCTTACATGATATTACAGGGTTACAATTGGCAATGCTTTCTCTTGTCAATGAGAATTTTCATGCACAGTAGTAAATATTCCACCATTTTCAGCAAATACTAGTGTTACTAATTTCATTTATGAAAACAAAAGAATAACTCATGTTATATTTATGCATCAGCTTTGTATTACTCCATAATTATGTTTATATCCATGAATTTTTATTCAGAGAAATTAAGCCCTTAGGATTTTGCATATTTGCACATAGTTCAGGGCATAAATGCAATAGCCAGGTCAGATAATTTTGTATTAAAATTCAATGTGTTGTTTTAGCAACAATGAACAGCTTGTTGCATTATTGTAAGAAAATGTTGTTGATTTTATTCCTCATCACAGACAGGAGTATTCAGCATTTAAGAGCAAAGTTTTTATTTGAAATTTTTATAAAATTAATGAAATAAAAATCTTTCTGTTTGCCAAAATCCAGAACCAAGCCTCGTAAAGAAACAAATAATGCAATATTTAAGATTGCATATCAAAATCGATTTGAGTATCAAAAGTCCAGTAAAAAGTCTATGTTAATTCAGATTGTTTTATGTTGCCTTAATGTTATTTCTTTATTTTCCTCATTTCATTTATCTCATCATTACTCACATTCATTTTGAAAACTTCTGATGATAGTCTAAGTGGAAAAACTATACATGGCTAATTTACCCACACGATTCATGTGAGGCACATTTCTTGTGAAATTTTCAGTTGTGAGAGAAGTTATTTACAGTTTATTAAATGTCACAAAAGTATTTTTACTGTACATATATTATTACAATGATTTATAATGCAATGAAGGAACAAATTGTGTGATATTGTTAATTGTTTGGTCTCAGTCATTTGTTTTATGTAGATTTGTTAAATATAAGTTTGTATGAGAGTAGCTACATGGAGTAATAAAACATTAGTTTTTTAAATTTATAGTATTTTTTTTTTACCACTATATAGTGGGCAATGTTCATTCATTATTTTGCCTAACTGAAGGAGGTCATTGAAGGACCCAAGTTGACAAAGCTTCGAATCACAAGAAGAGGTTGTTAATTTTTTGTTTTGACATAACCTTCAATTTCCTTAGTTTGTTTAAATTTGTTTCCCTGTACACATAATTAATATGGCTTCAGCTAACAAAAGTTCTATTGGAGCTATTGTGTTAAGAGACCTCTTTATGAGATACCCCACAAAAATCTCAAGTGAAAAATAATAGTAAGTCGTGAACATTTTAATTTAACTTACTATAAATGTTTGCTGTAAGAGTGTTTATGCAAAGTTTAATAATAAAGATACCAAACTCAGAGAAAATTCTTGAAACTGAACGTCCCTAAGCAAATAGCAAAACAAAAATCGCAAACCCATCAGACAAAAAGATGTAAAAAAAAGCTAAAGTTTTTGTATTGCGTGCAATAAGACACTGCATACCTCGTATACAGATTTGTTATGTTACAAAGTTTTATTCTGTCATATGTCAAATGTCCTTGGCTCATTTTCATGATATATTCATGAGTAATTAGATGAATATATTTGGTATATTAGATGCTTGTTAGGTCTATGTCCATCAGACAGGTTCACCTGACCTCTACATCATTTCGTGCATTTTTATTAAAGTTGAGTTTAAGTGGTCCATTACTCAGATACTACAAGCAGTAGGTTAACTATATTTGGTGAATAGAATGATTGTAAGGTGTACATATCTAAATGGCAGTTTACATTTGCCCTTGTCCTCATTTCAATGGTGTAATGGTGTATGTTAGGTTTTCCGTTATCTGGTCCATTTTACAGATTCTATAAGCATATAAGTACTAACATTAATACAAACATGTATTATAATTCCGTACTATAAAAAAATTATGTTATGATTGCTAGGTACTCATGTCTATCTAGCAGAGTTCATCTGACCCTGAAACTTTATTTCCATGGTTCATTAATCAATTTTAAGATGGTAAGGTGTATTGTTAGGTACAATAAGCATTAATTCAATAATATTTGGTGTATGAAATTATTGTATGTTGAGCATGTTTGTCTGGCAGGGTTGTCTTACCTTAACCTGATTTTGGTTCAATGGTCAGCCTTAAGAAAAATATTTTGGTTTTAAATTGGAGATTTGAAGATTTTAAGAAAGAAATATATGGTTTTTATGACATCAGACTCGGATTTCTCTTGAACTGAATTTTAATGTGCGTATTGTTATGCGTTTACTTTACTACATTGGTTAGAGGTATAGGGGGAGGGTTGAGATCTCACAAACATGTTTAACCCCGCCGCATTTTTGCGCCTGTCCCAAGTCAGGAGCCTCTGGCCTTTGTTAGTCTTGTATTATTTTAATTTTTAGTTTCTTGTGTACAATTTGGAAATTAGTATGGCGTTCATTATCACTGGACTAGTATATATTTGTTTAGGGGCCAGCTGAAGGACGCCTCCGGGTGCGGGAATCTCTCGCTACATTGAAGACCTGTTGGTGACCCTCTGCTGTTGTTTTTTATTTGGTCGGGTTGTTGTCTCTTTGACACATTCCCCATTTCCATTCTCAATTTTATTTCTATATAAATGGTAAGATAATTTGAAAGACTTCATTAAGGAAGGATTGTGTTTTCTGTTCAATAAGCCGAAGTTGTACATACAAAATTATATTTATTTATTTATTATCTATTTTATCAGCAATCAAAGACGGGCTTGAGAGTTATTGTGAAACTGCCTATTCTAGAGGGGGCGTGAATCAGATGTGGATACTTAAAAATTCCAAAGATCTTTGCTTTGCTTCGTAAAAAAGAATGGCCAACGTAGATACAAGTATCTTGTCTTGGGCAGGGATAAATTCTACTTTGTAAAGGATCACTCTGATTCGAACAAAAAATTCTCTGAAACTGATATTATCAAGATGCTTGATTTCTTGATTGACAACATATTTGTAACGTTCGGGGGACGTGTTTTTTTTAACAGACTGTCGGCATTCCAATAGGAACAAACTGTGCCCCTCTACTTGCCGACTTGTTTCTTTATTATTATGAGGCTGACTTCATGCAGGAACTTCTTAGGAAGAAAGATAAGAAGTTAGCAATATCCTTTAACTCTACTTTTCGCTATATAGATGATGTTCTTTCACTAAATAATTCAAAATTTGGTGACTATGTGGAACGCATCTATCCAATCGAGCTAGAGATAAAGGATACTACAGATACAGTTAAGTCGGCCTCATATCTTGACTTACATCTAGAAATTGACAATGAGGGTCGGTTGAAAACAAAACTTTACGACAAAAGAGATGATTTCAGCTTTCCTATTGTGAACTTTCCATTTCTAAGTAGCAACATTCCAGCAGCACCTGCATACGGGGTATATATCTACCAGTTGATACGATATTCCCGTGCTTGCATTTCCTATCATGATTTTCTTGATAGAGGGTTGCTGCTCACAAGGAAGCTATTAAACCAAGAGTTCCAAATGGTGAAGTTGAAATCATCCCTTCGTAAATTTTACGGACGCCATCACGAGTTGGTTGACCGTTATGAAATAACCGTTTCACAAATGATATCGGATATGTTCCTTACATCGTAACTACCATCCTCTTCCCTTTCATGAATGTGACCTACCGAATTAGACCATTTACCGGATTTGTTATCACATAAGCAACACGACGGATCTGCTTACCCCGTTTTAATTAACTTTTATGAAGTCTATACTGATTTTATGAAATTAATATATTAACTCGATTTAAAGTTTATTTATAAAACACAACAGATATTTGTATAAATATTTTCACAAAACTTCAATTAATTGCTAACAATAAGTTTATCCATTTCCCTTCGTTTATAAATTGATTTAAACTAGCATATTTTATTAACTTTTAAAATCGAATAAACTTAATGTTTATTTAATTACACAAGTGACTCATGAAGTTTGATACTATTTATCAACTTGAGACTTCTTGTGATTGTGTAATTTTGAACTCATTATTCTAAATTAAGAGAACGTGCTATAACTTATATCTTCAACAATATTCAAAATTCAAATTTAAAATGTACATCAAACCATACTTTTATCAGCCCAGCAGTCAGTACTTTGGTGTTGGCATGAATATCAATTATATGGTCATTTTTATAAAATTTCCTGCCTACAAAAGTATGATTTTTTTTTAAATACTAAGGGTTTTCTTAACCCAGGCATAGATTGATGCCATAGCCAAATTTGGCACAACTTTTGGGAATTTTGGGTCCTCAACGTTCTTGAACTTTGTACTTTTTGTACTTTTTTTGCTTTATACTAATTTTTATCTGAGCGTCACTGATGAGTCGTGTGTAGACGAAACGCGCATCTGGCGTACTAAACTATAAGCCTGGTATCTTTGATAACTATTTTACTGATGCAACAACAAGTAACGTGCACATTCCCTGTGTGCAATAGTTGTGTCGATGCCACTGCTGGTGGACGTTTCGTCCCCGAGGGTATCACCAGCCCAGTTGTCAACACCTCGGTGTTGACATGAATATCAATAATGTTGTCATTTTAATAAATTTCCTGTTACAAAACTTAGAATTTTTCGAAAAACTAAGGATTTTCTTATCCCAGGCATAGATTACCTTAGCCGTATTTGGCACAACTTTTTGGAATTTTGGATCCTCAATGTTCTTCAACTTTGTACTTGTTTGGCTTTATATCTATTTTGAATTGAGCGTCACTGATGAGTCGTGTGAAGACGAAACGCGCATCTGGCGTACTAAATTATAAGCCTGTTATCTTTGATAACTATTTTACTGATGCAACAACAAGTAACGTGCACATTCCCTGTGTGCAATAGTTGTGTCGATGCCACTGCTGGTGGACGTTTCGTCCCCGAGGGTATCACCATCCCAGTAGTCAACACTTCGGTGTTGACATGAACATCAATAATGTGGTCATTTTAATAAATTTACTGTTACAAAACTTAGAATTTTTCGAAAAACTAAGGATTTTCTTATCCCAGGCATAGATTACCTTAGCCGTATTTGGCACAACTTTTTGGAATTTTGTACTTAATTGGCTTTATAAATATTTTGATATGAGCGTCACTGATGAGTCTTATGAAGACAAAACGCGCGTCTGGCGTACTAAATTGTAGTCCTGGTACCTTTGATAACTATTGTGATGTACCTCTTCTTTATATATTCTGAATATTATTTCATTGGCGTTGTGAGAAGACCTTTTGCGATTAACTGAAGACATACTTCAGACTTTTTATTAGCTTTTACTATCTTTATCAGTTGGTTATCTTGATTGTAGTTGGTTTATTGGTAATCGGCTATCATTTTGTGGATTGTTTATTGTTTATCCCTATGTTTATTGGCTTTTGTGATTAGATTTATAAATTGGTTATCCTTTTGTGGTTTTATTCATTGGCTATGCTGTTGTGGTTTGTTCAATACTATTCTTTGTGTGTGTTTATTGGTTATCATTTGCCGCTAGTTAATTTGCTTAAATTTTGTAGTTTGTTGATTGCTTATCATTTTATGGCTAGTTTATTCAAGGATTTGTATACATCTTACTATAAATACAAATCCTTGGTTGTTTATTTTACAACTGGTTTATTGACTACAATTTTGTGTTAAGTTAATTGCCTACCACTTTGAAACAGCTACTACTGTGTTATAGTAGTCGCAGATATATTGGCTATCATTTTGTTATTTAGTGTAGTGGCTTTTATTTTTATGGTTTAAACTTTGTTTTTATTTGATTATCATTCTGCGGGTTTTTGGCTCTTATTTGATAATTTATTAAATGATTATCATTTTATGGTTAGTTCATCAGTTTTTTTTTTGTGTTTGTTAATTGAATAGCATTTTGCAGCTTGTTTTCTGGGTATGAATAAAAAAAAGGGATTATACACCAATTATACATCAGATTCAACCAATCATACCACAGTCCTTACAACTGAAGGAGGTGGTGGATCAGCTCCTGATTATATGTTAAATACAACATGTTACGCTGATCAGATGGTTCAACGACAAACTAGTTAATCAGGCGCCCGATCAGTTAACCCACGTAAGCGTCACTCTGAAACCCATTGTGGATGGGTGAATGTCATATGCTGCCCAGATTTCTATTTTTTTTTGCAGTTGCAGTCATCTTCTACGGAGCCAATGATTCAACTACCAGCAATACATTGTTGTGGTTGACAGGCTCCCCAGCTGATTACACTGGCACTGAAATCAGCTGTTGTAGAGTCAATATAAAAAAAAAAAAAAAAAAAAATACTAAAAAAAACTCAAATCAAAACTACTCACGTAAACCAAAATGGCTGCCTATTAAAATGGCGCTCTCCACCTGTTCCTTACCAACTGCAACATAAAACATTCAATGCTCAACAATCGGCAGTCAAGGTCATTAAAAGCTCCAATCATCATCATAATCATCATCAATTATAACAACATATCAGAGTTGATTGATTCACATTACGAAATGGCATACCCCCCTTTGGAAACAAATTAGCACCGTTAAAGTCAACGTTCTGTTCTAATTGTGACTGTTAAAGTCGAATTCGTTAGTACCACTTGGAAATTCCTGGCTACGGGCCTAAATGACATCTTTTGTTGGAGTTTTGTAACAACAACATATTTTAAACAAACGATATCTGAAACCGTTGCATCTATTCTATTTAAAACAAAATTCTAAATAGTTAACAATATAGACAAATTTTAAAAGGGGAGAGGTTCAAGTGCTTACAAAACTAGTTTATTTTTCGCCCATCATATCATACAGAAACCACCACTCATAATACCTTATTAATTTTTTTTGTCCTGCTCTTAAATAAAAGTTCCATCTGATGACACACACTATCATTAATGTTGTAAGATAAATCATATGTAATATCAATTCAAATACACATAAAGGAATATGTTTATCAGTTGTCAAAACGAACAAATTATATATATATGAAAAGATACTTAGATGAAAGATATAGGGATTTTTTTTTAAACTTGTCTGTTGTTGGGTTCATTTGGTTTTCAAAACTTATTCATCGGGTACATATGATGAATAGTACTAAACAAAATCTGTTCAAAAGTTTAAAGACATCAGTATACAATCATAGTTTAATGAAATCAATGTTTTGACAGTTCAAAGTATGTGTTCTTTGAAGTACAAATTATAACTACTTTTAACAAAATAGTAAACTACTTCAGTAAACAGAAAGCAAAGCACTTGAACATTTTCCATTTAAAATATTTATATTAATCCAAATTAAGTCCAAGATATTAAATTATTAAACTAAAGATAATATACAACAAACATTTATAACTTTGTAGAAACTTTAAGTAAACCCATTTACATATATTTAAAGATTAGGAACGAGACAACACGATACTACCGCACACAGTAAACCCTACAAACAAGTTATCTACAATAATTACATTACCTCACGAATTCAAATATCTTTTTTTAAACTGAAATCAACATTTTTATAAGATGATTCAATCTTAAGCAACGCCTAGTAGAGAAAAGAATTTACCAGCAATATCTATGTGAGAAATTAGTTTTGTTTCATTTATTATTAATACAAATGAATTAATATCAGTCAAAAGCATGTTAGGAATATCCTTTCATTTTTGTTATGCCTTTCAGTTGACGCTTCAAAAGGTATGAACGCAATGTCTCTCTGTAAAAATATCTGAATACTGAATTTGAATTTCACACGAACTTTGTAGGCGTCTTTTTGTTGCTCATTTGAAACTTATTTCTTGGCGATTATGTAATATAAATATGAATTATTAACATTGTACCATTCATCAATTTAAATTCTTCTATTTATTATGCTTACAGTAGACCCTTGTTTATACCATAGTTCTAAGCTACTAGAATCCTAGAGAAATCAAGTCAACTTTGTATTAACTTCACACATCATATTTGGTGACCTAGGTCCAAGCTAAAATAAAGTCATCAACATCCTTGGTTTACTTTGATAAAATTAAACATTTAGGTACAAATATTAGCCAATACAAATTATAAAGGAATGAACATTTTATTTGTTGATGAAATTTTCTTCTCAGTATTTCAAATTCAAGGGGGATGGAGCAACGGTAAGTATATTAGCAAACTAATATGGTATTTAATGCCAGTATGAATTTAACAGCAATGTGAATGATCTTTAATGATCCAGCAATCGAACAATCAATGCATGTTATTTGAGAGGTACTGTATAACTCATAGTTAACAAATACTAACACCAATTATAGACAATTGACGAAAAAGTCCACCATGATACCAAACTGTCAATAGTCAAAAACACAAAGATGTACTGACGAGATGTTTAGCTTAACATACATACTATCACGATCGTATGAAACAAGTTGCATATGTTCCCGTCTACAATTTGTCTAGATAATTTGAACAATTAAAATTGCACAACAAACCAGCACTTGCTTCCATTACATAAAGGTAGTATAAAATAGAAAACTGCCAAAGCCTATATATAGGTCATATGTCTCCCTATTTAAGGATACAGAAATTTCAGATGGTATAAAAATACACAGCTTAAGATTACACTTTTTAAGATATTATGGGTTATTGATTTGTATATAATGAGGCTATGACTTCGTGTTTGAATTAAGTTTTGTAGAATAAAAATATACAGCGTTCTCTCAATTTCTATTTTTTTTCAGCTTGTAGAAATTTCTGAATTAAGTAAATGTCAGATCAGAATGTTTGTTTATACTTTTAATTCGTTAGAATTTTCTTTCTTTTTCTAACTATGTTACATATGCCAAGCAATCGTCGTTTCTTACGACTTTATCACTATTGTCTAAACACCTTTTATTATAATTGATTGTATATAAAATTCCGAAATCAATTCGAATTAGTACTTTAGTGAACACTTGACCGTCACCTCATTTGATTTTGTCGATATATTTTATTTGATTTCTATCTGTTATGACAGTCGTATTAGTACAATTTGTTATATATCTTTCACTATATCAAAAGTATTAAGAACTGTTTTGTGTATTGGGATTAAGATTAAATAAGCCTCGAGTCACTAACAATAGAAATATCACAAGCTTATCTTGAGATCAAATATTTAATCGTTACAAACTTACATATTGTTTTAAAACGTTATGATTTAGTTTGGTTTTTATACTAGGAGGGACGGGATGTTGTAGAACTCGATAGATATAATCAGATAGCACATCAAAGATAGGAGTGTATTCTACTCGGTGTCTATTCAAATGATGTGAGTTCTAAGTACAAAATGGAGGATCCGATTCGTAAACCCTCTTATAGGAAACCATCTATTTCAAGATTGTCGTCTCTGAACGAAAACTTACAATCTATTTCTGATAATGAAGATTGTGCGTTTGAAACCGAAAGAAGTACCAAGAAAGTGCGTAAGGTTTCAAGAAAACAAAGTCGGAGTAATATTATGCTCGGAGCATTGAAGAAAGACTTACAAGAGATTGAAGCGAACCCAGCAATCAGAAAACACAGAAAAAGTATACAAAGAATTGATTCACGTGACAATCAGGTGAATCTAAATCTTGAGGTGTTTAATGAAACGGTGTCAAGAATGTCATGGCCAAGTGACCAACAGAAGCGACGTCGCTATAGTAGTTTCGGCGCTCTAACGTCACGTTCACGACGAAAATCGTCGGTTTCAAGTGTATCATCAGGTGATATAGTTCTGACGGATAGGGAATTAAGAAAAATTACTATGATGCAAACACTTCAAAATATGGGAGTGAAATTTCCAAAGAAACGGCCCCAAAACGTCCCTCAAAGTCCAACAATGAATGAAGTTGAGATTATGGAAAACATGCAGTTAAGAAAAAGACATAGTTTATCTACAAGAATGTTAGAAGCAACAAAACTAGTTCAAAAAAGAAGACAACCTGAGACTCTCCAACCACTTGATAATATTATCAGAGAGGTGACAGAAGTTAGCGAAATGGTAACAGCTTCTTCGTCTGATGAGAAGAAAAAGGGAAGTCGACCATCTTCTAATGAGAGTCAAAGCAGTAACGCTATGAGAGTAGTACCACGAGCAAATTTCCAACCAAGACATAGAGCCTCAATTGCAGGGACATCTGTAGCTATGGAAGGTATTGGTGCCTTTAGAAAAAGGATCAGAAGAAGGAAGGTAATTTTAGTGCAGTATTTACTTTGTAGGTGTTTGTTTAAATTGCATCTAGAATACTTTCTATTTTCATTGTCTACCAAATAAAGTAACAAATGGATATTTCATGGCAATGTTAATTTCATGTCACACCAATGTTCTTCACAATAGTTATCAAAGGTACCAGGATTATAATTTAGTACGCCAGACGCGCGTTTCGTCTACATAAGACTCATCAGTGACGCTCATATCAAAATATTTATAAAACCAAACAAGTACGAAGTTGATTAGCATTGAGGATCCAAAATTCTAAAAAGTTGTGCCAAATACGGCTAAGGTAAGCTATGCCTGGGATAAGAAAATCCTTAGTTTTTCGAAAAATTCAAAGTTTTGTAAACACAATTTAAGGTGAGTAAAACAGAAAATACGTAATGTGTATGTAAATCTTTTTAAAAATATATTTGAAACAATTATAAGCTGTAGTATAAAAATAATTTTGGGTCAATGTAAAAAAAATATTTTTTTTTGTATTCAGCTCGAAACTAAAAATGCTTGGTAAATCTTGCCCTTCCCCAGACCTTCATACAAAAAAAAAGTTTTTTTTCTCTCACATCGCCCTAACATTGCATATTTAGTTTTCGTTATGCATCTCCAAACATGTCTGCGTATCCATACATTCCTGACTTTAATTTGTTTTGGTTGAAGCGTTCCTGGAGAACATCGGAAGAGCAAAATTACAGTGTTATTTTTATTGTCTTTCATATAAAATATTTTTCAGAAAAATTCCAATGGGCTTTATTGGTTAGCAATTAGCTTTTTCAGTAATGTTATTGAAAACATTCATGTACTGTGCCGTTTTGATACTGATTGACCGAAAACTAATTAAAAACTATGTCCTGCTTAGAAAACATGAAATATATCAGGATTTTAAGAGATATGATAGAAACATAAATCAGAAAATATAACCAACTTCTTAACTATCAAATCAGGAACTGGTTGATTGTTATCCGTTTTTAAAACACTTGACAGTATCCATTGAAATTTTCCTCAACAAAGGATTTATAAAGGACGAAAGTCAATAATAACAGAAAGTTTTATTAATTATAAAAAGAATTTGAAAGTGTTACATGAATTGTAAAGTTATTTGTGCGTTGGACCTCCACAGAGATCACTGTATGTTTCATGTTTCTGTTTTAAAACATGAATTGTTATGTTGTTTAGAAATCAAAATTAAATCAATCCGATTGCAAACACAGAAAAAAAGAAGTACACTCCACTCAAAAATGCTTCAGCTCATCGGGTCACCTTTTAATCAAAGAAAACATTTAGATATAATAGTTTTGACTTTTGAATATCTTTTAAGATGAAAGGTAGATCATTTTTAAATGAGGTTCAGGTCTTAAAGTCGCCAGCCAACCTCTAAGTTCACAGCTCGGATTGAAGCATATTTGGGCTAAACACACGGGCTATACATATTGTTTAAAGTGTCTGTTAGGAACACAATTTGCCTTTGCATTCGCTGATTTGTGTCGTTTAAGAAAATACTATGTGAGAATTTGATCTTTTAATACAACCCACGTTAATGAATAGTTCATACGAACCAAAATGATTCGTCACACAGATTAGAAAATAAGTGTATTGCAATACAAAACCAGGTTATTAAACCTTTCACTTTAGTCGGAATTGTCCGTACCAAGCCAGGACTGTGACTGGCATTGTTCCAATGGTGCATATTAAAAACAAATAAAAAAGTTACTAGATAGATATAGGAAGATGTGGTGTGAGTGCAAATGAGACAACCCTCAATCAAAATAACAATTTAAAAAAATTAATAAACCATTATAGGTCAATGTACGGCCTTCAACACGGAGCCTTGGCTCACACCGAACAACAAGCTATAAAGGACTCCAAAATTACAAGTGTAAAACCATTCAAACGGGAAAACCAACGGTCTAATTCAAACAGGAAAACCAACGGTCTATAGCATGTAAATTGTGATCGATGTTTTTTTTAAGTAAAGCTTGAAGTTTAGTACTTTTAATATATATATTCTATATACTACTGAGTTATTTTATGAATATGTATCAAAAACGGAAAAAAAGCATCCATTTGAAAATGATCCATTTGAAATTAAGGAATCATCTTGTCATACTTTTTTCTTACCTAAGGTCGATATATTTTGCAAGACCTTTTTGTTTGTCATGGAATCCCTAATAAGTTGTAAAATAATTCTGTTATGTAGCTTGTCGGCATTGATTCTTTATTTTGGATGTCGCCATACTAGTAGCTCTAATGACAGGTATACAGCAACTCGAATAGTCTTTTATTCTGGAGCATTACAGCTTATAGAATTTACTTATACAAAAAAAAGTTTTACTACCTTGGTACAATTGAGGTATACCTTTGATATCGTTATGTTGTACGGTTATTCTGAATACATGCATAAAACATTTAAAGTATGCATGCACGAGTTTCATTTAACATATTTGAATTTACTATTTCAGTGCACATTTATAAACTTAAATCTGAAAGCATTTGACATAAATGTGACGTGAAATATACTTCAAGTTATAATTAATTGTCATACTTGAACTTGATATACAATAGAAATCGTTATAAGATCAACATTTATTATGTCCGTGAAAGTGAAAATCAATTCAAATGATTCATAAATTGTCGATATTTTGGTAATAAGTGTCCAAAAAATCTCTTCATCAATGCAATAAGTGCTCTTCACGTCAAATAAAAGTCTGAAAACAAATAATTTATTACCAGGAACAGGCCTACAAAAAAAATTATCAATAAGTGGTTTGCTTGCAGTTAAAATGTATCACAAGGAATATATTTCAAACGTTGTTTTGAAATGAGTGTTTTCTTTAATCTTGTGATTCAAACCTATTCTGTCTGTACTTTCTTTACATTCTCTTGTGAGTAACTTTATACTTATATCTTGGCCGACCTTATATTTTCACATGTACTCCAGACTTCGTACTTACTTCGCTGACAACAACTTTGGTACATTATTCTGTCAGTTCAAAACCAGGAAAGATTTTTGGCATTATCTGTCCAAATTATAAATAAAAGATCATCATTTTCTTTTTGTTAATTCGATGTTTTTTTCTTCAATTAATCAAGTCTCAAACAACCAATTTAAATCACGTTAAAAACTTATCACACACACATCAACCACTTACGACTATTAAAGTAAAAGACATGATTATGCTTTCTTATAAAATTAAATGTAAGTAAATAAATTTCAAACTCAACGTATCTCTCAAACATAAAGGTCCGATACTCTCTATAGTGTCTTGAGGTCATTTGGATCCTGTCTAATTAAAGGGCTATGGATTCGTTATTATTCTTTCGTGGGTAGCGGGAAACTTCGAGTGTAAACGAAGTAAACATTTCCTTTATAGTAATTAATATACAGATATTCGAAACAAAAAAAAAAAAAAAAAAATTTCAACGAAAATACAATTATCTATCTCCACGGACAATGGTATCCACGAAAATATTTGAAATCACAGTATTCCTTTTCTTTAGATTATCTTTTCAAACGGTAGAGCATTTTTAATTAACTTCTGTTCCAAATAAGGCCCAACGGTCTTTGTAAGTGATTGCAAGAACTTGTATATAATTTATTTATTTATTGATTTAATTTGAATTATTTTTATGAAATAGGATCAATATGTAACGAGGAAAAACTATTATTATTACATGATTAAATCTATGGGTATAAGAATTTTCGAATATCTAAACAATTATTGGAACTCAGTTCAGCTCTGAGACATTTTGGAAATACGTGTAGGAGAAAACATATCCTCTTAACTACAGTGAACAGAGATAGCAGCTGAAAATTGTTTAGGGTGCCGGAAATAGAAAAAACAAAATAAGAAGATAGTGCACGATTGCCAATAAGACCGATATCCACTAGGGACCCAATGACGTAAATGTAAGAAACCTTAAAGCATCATAAGGCTCTAACATATTACGCGAAACCAGTACTATACCGCATAATCAGTTAAAAAGACCGCTGACATGATATTCATTTACTTGGTTTCGCCTCAAATTTGTATGATATATTTCAAACTCGACTTGAATCTAATTATCTGTGTGAACTTTTGTTTTTAAAACAGAAGTTAGTTTGTGTCCATTATTTGTTTGATTGTTTTTTTTTATTATTTTAAATTATCTGCACTTTCCTGTAAACGTCGATATTTGAATCGGTGGCTTTAAGTATTAAAAATTGAGGCAAAGGATGTGGAAAGTAAACAAAGGGTACTAATTTGCCTCAACTTTTACTGTTTTATCACAAAGTCAATTATCTTCTGCTAAAACATTGGCTTACGTTCAATATTGTGGTAATTGTCTTTGTTTGTATTTACTTGTAGTATTATGAATCAAACACATACAAAGCAAATGATCGTAAACAGTTATTTGTTTGGTGGCGGGTGCTAAACATCCCGTTTTAAAGCATGCAGGCAGCGTTAATACCGCATATAGATGTGGTTAATTTGTTGCATATATCTTGGGCGCTCATTTATTTTCACATATACTTGAGAATTCATTATTACTTAACATATAACAAATGCTTTCATGTGTTATGTTACTGCATTTTATTAATTTCAATATATGATAAATTTCTATTCAAAATTGATTTTTTATTACATAATGAAATATTTGATAAATTTGAAATATGATTTTATAGACTAACATTTAGTTTGACTAATCAATTTCCCTCTATTAATCATTACATTTTTATCATGCTTATGTACACAGTAGTTTAGCTGCAAAAATATCTTATAAATATATATTTATATTGTACTTTCTCATAAGTAGTTGATCGAATTTTAAATCGTTGATCGTATGTAACATATATAGTTATTTTTAAAGGAAATATATTTTAATCTGTGTTAATAAGTTAATCCTGTTACACATATATTATTATTTTGAAATTACTCATGTATTATATCGAATTACTTTTGTAACTAATCAAGCGAAAACTAATTTTACGTACATTTACGTACATTTTCGTACTTGTGAAAAAGTAAGGGGGAAATACATCTGCCACAACTATTATAAAGCACTAGAATTATCATAAAGTTTCAATTATTACAGATTTCGTTTACAACAAACAAAAACCTTTTCGCAAAAACAGTAAGTGGTTATTATAAACAAAGACGGAAGCAAAAATAGTAATGTTGAAAGATCATCGAAAAGGTTCTTCCGGCATTTACCTTTTTACAAAGTCTGAAGCTAACATCAAAATGATAAAACTTTATACCTATATTTCATACGGACAGTATCCCTGACTATTTAAAAAAAAATAAAGTTCGAGGTCGTAGTTACTGTTAGATAAAACCGGTAGGGAAAATCTTTAGTTTCCACGTGATAAACATAAATTTGCTAAAGTTTCACAAAATATTAAACAAAGATTTTCCTGATTATCAATAGATCAGAAGGTAGAGCTACATCACTTAAGGAAATGAAATGATAAAATGTACAAATCATTTTAGGTAGAACAAGTAATTAGCAGAAGTATAACCTAACTAAAGGCAACAGTAGTATACCGCTGCTCAAAACTCGTAAATCTATGGACAAAAAAAATCGGGGTAGCAAACTAAAACTGAGGGAAACGCATTAAATATAAGAGGAGAACAACGACACAACATTAAAATGTAACACACACAGAAACGGACTAAGTATTAGACAAAATCCGACGAGAATAACAAATATAACATCAAAATCAAATAAATGAATTTGGGATACGTGACACGTCTTATAGTAATGTGAATTCACACTCAAATATAAGAGAAAACAAACGACACACGGAAACACAACGTAAAAATGTTACACACACGGAAACGAACTATGATATAACAATGACCATTTTCCTGACTTGGTACAGGACATTTTTAAAGGATAAAATGGTGGGTTGAACCTGGTTTTGTGGCATGCCAAACCTCATGGCAATGTTAAGTATAACATTAAAATGACAACATAATATTACAGGACTACAATACAAATAAATAGGAGAACGTATTAGGCATAGAAACACATGAATAATAAATAACAAAAGGCATCAGGTTTAAAATTCAATACGCCAAAAACGCGCCCAAATATAAAAGTAAAAAAAGTACAAAGTTGTACAGCACTGAGGATCAAAAGTTGAAAAAGGTTGTGCCAAATACGGCTAGGGTTTTCTGCTTGTGATAAGAACATCCTTATTATTAAGAACAATTTATGCTATTGCAAACAGTAAGAGAATAACAAATTGATAATATGCCTAACATCAGTTATACTTATTTGAATTAATATTTATGATGATATTCGTTTTACACAATCTAAATAAAGTTATAAGACATATCAACTACATTTGCGTAGCATATATTTTTATGTACCAATGTCTTGAATTGAAAGTGGTAATATTCATAGCTTTAACTTTTACTGAGCTTAAAAGAGGTAAACTGTATTTATATTTCCGTTGTAGACACGTCCGATACAGAAGTTTAAACGTCTTGCCAAATTTTTGGTTGTTTTACTTCGTTCATGGAGAGTACATGCACAATCGTAAGTAATTTCAGTTTAATATTGCACTTTACACCAGAGCAACTGCTACTATGTCCACTTCTACATTATCAAAAATATTGCTACAAAATAGATGCTTCAACAGAACAACCAAATTGATAAATGGTAAACTTTGTCCCAGGGAATTGCTACTTATTTTTTTTGTATATACACTTTAACTTTTATAATGAAAACTCGAAATAATGAATCCTTTAAACTGTGGAGATTTTTCTTCTCATAAATTAATTGTTTTAATTTTGTTGCCTTTAATTTTTTTCTTGCTCTTAAATTTCACTTCAAACTGATTTGTTTTTGTAGAGTACATGAAATCCTTTTGTCTTTTGATAACATTGATGCAGTGACGAATACTTCAAATTCAGAGGTGGAACTCCTATTTGATATAAGTGAATATAAAGCTGCTAAAGAGGTTATAACATGTTTTTCTATTCTTAGTGGTGTTAATGCAATTACAACATATATATATATATACAAAGACAACAAAACGTAGTTGTTTTCTGATAACAGTACACCTGCATCAGCTGAATGTTTCTGCTTATAGGGTTTTTTTGTACAATTTATTTATAGTATTTATATCTCAAAATATTGTGTATACATGTAATAACAAAAAAAAACATCTTATTATAATACTTCTTGTTGTGTCAAAAAAGTATTAAGACTTGTCAAACAGAATTATCTTGCAATGGTGCTATGGAATACATATACTTCATATACTACTCTTGGTAATCACAAAATAAAGAGAACCTTGTACGGCTTTTTTATGTAGTTATAGAACTATTAACACGAGATTAAAGACATGGGACGTTTTGCTATACGAAAACGTCATTTGTATGTATGCCAGATACGAAATATTCAGCTATTTTATCTTCTGAAATGAATAATTAACGTTGACGCCGCCGATGCAGCAACATACATGCGTTTTCTCTTTGCACTAATCATCGCAGACAAGACAAAACATGTGTTTCTCCGAGTATCTTTCAATATGGGAAAATTATTTAGATTAAATGAAATGTATGACTAAAATAATTCATTGAAATATGTTATTAAAAAAAATAACATAATAGTATCTACTGCATATACCATGTAAGAGATTAAATATATATTGAACAGGCAAAAATTTCAAACGAATTGAAGCGAATACTGAACAAGAAACCCGGAACTAGAACAAAGGATGAGGTTTACTATGTAAGATAGTTTCAGCTTTTGGAAATTAAATTAAGTCAAGTAATAACTGAATGCTCATTTACTCTTTTTTAGTCAGAAAACTTTTTAACAATTATTATTAACTTCTTAGATATTCTAGTCTTAATAAATAAAATATTTAAAAAGCAAAATAAGAAAGGAAAAAATCGATTTTCTTTTTTTTCAAACCTTTCGCAAGATGCTTGAGTGCGTCAAAGTGATTGCATCTTATTTAACAATATCATTTTTTTTACTTTAGATACAAATTGCACTACGGAATTACAAGTCAATAGTTGAATACCCAGTACATATGCAGAAAATGCTAGCTGAAAAAGCTTGGTATGAATCGTAAGTGTATTTAAAGTTAATAATTAACCCTTTTTTATTTAAACTTTAGTAATGCACAATATTTTCCAATTATTTATTTACTAGTGTAAACTAAAATTTTGCTCTGAATAGAGGATGAAAACAATTAGAAGTTGATGTTATGTCATACAAGTGAGAGGTTTAGCTAGCGATAAAACCAAGTTCAAACAACCGTTTTCTACATTAAAAAAATACCTGTATCAAATCAGGAATATGACAGTAGTTATCCATTCTTTTAATGTGTTTGAGCTTTGGATTTTGCCATTATGAGTTTTCTTTGGAGTTTTTGTGATTTTATTTTTTTTATGTGAATGAAGAAATTTTTTAAACGTTGTTGACAATAGTTTTCTCCTTTTCAGATATGACGCAAAAAGAATAATTGTAAGAGAAGGTCATGTGCCCATGTGCTTTTACTTTCTCTTAACAGGATCAGGTAAATTTTATAGATAGTATTTAGCATCAGCATAATTTACAAGACCTTCTTCAATATGTATGTGATCTTGATGAAAATAAGTATATAATTTGTATGCATCAAATAGTTTTTCTTGATTAAGTTTCATCAATTAATGATCAAAGCAAAACACTCGAAAGCCAGGAAAGGATAAGTACCGAAACACCTTAAAAACTTGACCTATATGAAACAAATTAGACAAATCCATCTAAGGTCTACTTTGCTTGCGGGATCTGAAACTTAGTTTCTTTATGAATTTTTAATAGATCAAATGAGAATGTAAGAACGGAATAGTATAAATCATGCCAGTACTAAAGCACTGACCAATGAACGGATGATATCCCCTGAAACCAGTAGTTGTATCAACTCATTAACTGTTAATGTTCGGTATGAGCCAAGGCTCCGTTTTGAAGACCGTACTTTTACCTATAATAGTTTACTTTTACAAATTATTACTTGTCTCATTGGCACTCAAACCAGATCTTCTTATAAATATATATATATTTCTTACAGGAGTTGTTTCAGCAATGGATAGAAAGACTAATGTAAGAAAGACGATAATGTACTTAAGTAGAGGAGATAGTTTTGGAGAGCAAGCCATCATGACAAGATCTTTAAGACAAACAACTGTTATATCAAGAGATAGAATAGAATTATTGACAATTTCCGATACCGTAAGTGATGAATGAAGCTAGAAAGGGGACAACAATAAAACAAATAAATAAAATGCAAATAATATTCACGATAAATCTAAAACTGACATATATATATATATATCAATGTTTGGCTTCTTTTTCTAAATATATTCATTACTTCTACCTACTGTCTGACCAACATTAGGTTATAGTAGAACATATAGATAACGATAAAGCTAGCTTCTTAGCATTCTTCTTGGCATTCACATGCACACGTATCAAGTTTTGATCAGACGAATATAGGAACAAGTCAACGTGAATAAGATCAGTTTTTTTCATTTGAATTTCGCCTGTTGAAAAATACATCAATTTAACGTAACAAATACAAAAGGGATGTACTTCCCATTTCGAACAACTTTGAAAGAAGATGATTTACAAAATATTAAATGACTCTTTCTTAAAAAAGATATTTCTTCTTCAACCAGTATATTTTAAGAACCAAAGTTGAACAAGTTCTTTCATTATGTCTTTTATTTTGAATGATAGCGTATTGCATATCGTTTCAATTAAGGGTTACTGTTTGCAGCGAGTGGCTGGTCAGATACACATACAAATCTTTTATAACCAGCTGACTGCATTTTTGAATCAATAAGTACTTAGGGACAAAACATTTTTTTAGCCCTCTCCTTTTTTTTTCCAAATTCCGTTATTTTTTGTTTTCCATTAATTTCAATTGTTTTCGTGTTTTACTGTTTGATATTAGAAATAACTAAAAATTCCAAAATAACTGGAAAATGGTATTATTGCATGAAAAAACAATATATAACTTACTGATATAGGAGTAGAATTAAGATTTTTTTATATCGTATAGCGGGTTATTTTCACGGTTGTAAACTTTCGCGATTTTCATTGAAAAAGGTATACGAAATATTTTGGCGGTTGTTATTTTGGCGGATTCAATGTTTTTATCTATACTTTTGCATGTGCACTTTTAAATTGGCGGAATGTTTTTTAGCGATTTTGTTTTATCCGCGAAATTAAGCGAATATTTACACCTCGCGAAAATAACCCGCTATACGGTATTTCATCGACTTTCCCAGCCAAAAAAGTTTAAGTATATTTGTATCATTACTTTCACTATGTGTAACTGCGACACTTTATTTTACGTAAAAAATCGAGTTTCAAAAATGATTCAGCAAACGAGATCTACAATACAAATGTTAGATAATTTTGTTTGACGATTATTGTTATACATTGTAGGATTTTGTGGACATTTTTATGTCAGGTGGGTTACGGGATCCCAATGATCCATTTCTAAGGTAAGTTATTCTACTAATTAAATATAACAAGTAGACAAACAAAGAAATAACATTCTGCGAACTTCGAAACTACAATATTTATCTTAATCTTAAGATAAATATGAACTAGAAATGTAATACGTAAAATTTTATTTAGAATGATACCGAATGATCTTTCATATGTTGTATTAGTTGTTTGCTATAGATAAAAGCTAAATTTGCAGATCAGTAGACAAAAGCAAGTTTATCAATTTTACACTTGAAATAACATAATATTAAATTTGAAATGTACTATGCAAAACTGCAATGGATTCAGTTTGGTAAATGCTTCCCTGGCACGAAATGTGTGGTCATGGTTTACGTTGTGATTTTTTTTTTGTGATTGTTTTTATTAATTTTTCTCTCGGACTTTGAAGTTTCGAGTACTGAACGACTAGCCAACACCTTTAGAGCGCATTTCTAAAGGATGTATGTTTATTCTTTGTTAAAATAATCTTTTCACTTTTTGGTCTTTTGGAAAATGTTGTTTGTGCTGTATTTAGACCCCTACCAAGAAATTGGTTTTACATGCACACGTATACAAATTGTGGTTTTTATCCGACGCAATCATAGGTTTGAACGTTGTTTTCAATTTGGACTTGTTTATTCTTTGTATTTACTTGTAATCTGTACGGAACAGGATCTATATGCCGAACAAGGCTCGTTTTTGTACATGTTTCTAAGTTTCCTAAAACTTTTTTTCTGACGAGAAAATGATTTTATATTGAGTATTTTTGAAACTGTGAGGTTTAAGTCTTACTCCATCAGCACTTCTATTTTTACATTTCATTTGTTGAATTGAAGTTTGCTCTAAACGAGAAAAACACGAAATCTGGGACAAACACGCACATCCGTTGCTATTAGAATACTATTTTGTTAGCTGGACTGACTGACACATCATAAAGAGTCCCATATGAACTTATAGATGTATTAATGGTTGCTCTTGGTTTGTTTAGAAGGGACATAACTATAAGATCTGAGTTGATGTTAACACAAAAGGGACAAAAATAAAAGGAACAAAAAATTAACGGTTTATATCTGATTATAATTTATACTTAAAGAAAAACTGTAAGAACTGTTAATTTATTACAGTACTTGCAACCTTAGGCGTTACTGTTTGACGTGAACTTGACTGATCGGTGAATGATCGGTGACGGATGTTTGACTGATCGATGAGTGATCGGTGATCGGTGACCCATAGGATCCGTCAGATAAGTCAAATAACCTATGTGAGAGTAACCCTGACAACTGTCACCGATCGATCAGTAAATCAAATTTATGCACGGATCGGACGGATACGTATATATTTAAAATTCTTATGTAAACCGAACTCCACAGTGTTTACAATCAATGAACGCGGACCTCTACGAAGACACCTTAATTTACACGTTATAAGTTTTGATAAAATTAGTTGCAATACAAAAGTAAAAATAGTTTAACAGAATAAGATGCTTAGAGCGTTAAATTGTTTGTGTTGATTAATATTTTTGTATTAAATATTATAAACTTCATAGAGATATATTAACTCTATACTCTGTTAAGATGAACTTATTTCTACGAAATGGTTATTGTTGACCGCCATTGGATTTTTGAACTTTTAATAGTTTCGAATAGGTTGTTTTTTCATGAAATTAAAAGAATGTCAAAGAAATGATATTAAAAGTTTGTTTCCATTGTTTAGAATTACCAAAATTAATATTCTTTTTATCAAATATTGTACGATTTTATTTGCAATCAGTTATTTTTACCATCTTGAGACAAGTCTTCTAATTAGAATTCAGATATAATGAGAATTAAAATACTTAAACTTTTATTTTTGTGGAATAAGAATGCAGTTATTGATTT
The DNA here is from genome assembly GCF_963676685.1 of Mytilus edulis. Classification (NCBI taxonomy): domain Eukaryota; kingdom Metazoa; phylum Mollusca; class Bivalvia; order Mytilida; family Mytilidae; genus Mytilus; species Mytilus edulis. The sequence goes on along the minus strand of NC_092344.1, from coordinate 78,601,799 downwards.
ATTTTGATGCAAATTATTAACCATCTTATGATTTAAGTACTTTTTGTACATCAGGATTGGCTGTTCCTCATAAAACATGCCTACTTTAAGGAAAAAGATATTAAATTTTCGTTCGCGTTACCTAAAATGCAAATATTTCTTCATTTTTAATACTGAAAATTATTGACCGCCATTGGATTTTGTACTTTTTATAGTTTAGAATAGTTTTTTTGTTCATAAATTTAAAAGAATGTCAGAGAAATCATACTAAAATTTTGTTCGCATTGTTTAAAATAATCAAAATTATTCTTCTTTTTATCAAAAATGATACTATTTTATTTGAAATCAATTATTTTTACCATCTTGAGACAAGTCTTCTAATCAGAATTCAGATCAAATGAGAATTAAAATACTTAAACTTTTATTTTTGTGGAATAAGAATGTAGTTATTGATTTATTTTGATGCATATTATTAACTGTCATATGATTTCAGTACTTTTTGTACATAATGATTGGCTGTTCTTCATAACATAATCTTACTTTAAGGAAAAAGATATTAAATTTTTGTACGCATTGCCTAAAATGCAAATATTTCTTCATTTTACTGAAAATTATTGACCGCCATTGGATTTTTGTACTTTTTATAGTTTAGAATAGTTTTTTTTCATAAAATTATAAGATTGGCAGAGAAATCATATTGAAATTTTATTCGCATTGTTAAAAATAACCAAAATTATTCTTCTTTTTATTAAAAATGATACTATTTTATTTGAAATCAGTTATTTTTAACATCTAGAGACAAGTCCTCTTATCAGAATTGAGATATAATGAGAATTAAAATACTTAAACTTTTATTTTTGTGGAATAAGAATGCAGTTATTGATTTATTTTGATACAAATTATTAACCGTCATATGATTTCAGTACTTTTTGTACATCATGATTGGCTGTTCTTCATAGAATAATCTAACTTTCAGAAAAAAGATATAACATTTTTGTACGCGTTGCCTAAAATGCAAATATTTCTTCATTTTACTGAAAATTATTGACCGCCATTGGATTTTTGTACTTTTTATAGTTTAGAATAGTTTTTTTTCATAAAATTATAAGAATGGCAGAGAAATCATATTGAAATTTTATTCGCATTGTTAAAAATAACCAAAATTATTCTTCTTTTTATTTAAAAATGATACTATTTTATTTGAAATCAGTTATTTTTACCATCTAGAGACAAGTCTTTTAATCAGAATTGAGATATAATGAGAATTAAAATACTTAAACTTTTATTTTTGTGGAATACGAATGCAGTTATTGATTTATTTTGATACAAATTATTAACCGTCATATGATTTCAGTACTTTTTGTACATCAGGATTGGCTGTTCTTCATAAAATATGCTTACTTTTAGGAAAAAGATATAACATTTTTGTACGCGTTGCCTAAAATGCAAATATTTCTTCATTTTACTGGAAATTATTGACCGCCATTGGATTTTTGTACTTTTTATAATTTAGAATAGTTTTTTTTTCATAAAATTATAAGAATGGCAGAGAAATCATATTGAAATTTTATTCGCATTGTTAAAAATAACCAAAATTATTCTTCTTTTTATCAAAAATGATACTATTTTATTTGAAATCAGTTATTTTTACCATCTAGAGACAAGTCTTTTAATCAGAATTGACATATAATGAGAATTAAAATACTTAAACTTTTATTTTTGTGGAATAAGAATGCAGTTATTGATTTATTTTGATACAAATTATTAACCGTCATATGATTTCAGTACTTCTGGTACATCATGATTGGCTGTTCTTCATAGAATAATCTAACTTTCAGGAAAAAGATATAAAATTTTTGTACGCGATGCCTAAAATGCAAATATTTCTTCATTTTACTGAAAATTATTGACCGCCATTGGATTTTTGTACTTTTTATGTTTAAGAATAGTTTTTTTTCATAAATTAAAAGAATATCAGAAAAATCATACTAAAATTTTGTTCGCATTGTTTAAAATAATCAAAATTATTCTTCTTTTTATTAAAAATGATACTATTTTATTTAAAATCAGTTATTTTTACCATCTTGAGACAAGTCTTCTAATCAGAATTGAGATATAATGAGAATTAAAATACTTAAACTTTTATTTTTGTGGAATAAGAATGTAGTTATTGATTTATTTTGATACAAATTATTAACCGTCATATGATTTCAGTACTTTTTGTACATCAGGATTGGCTGTTCTTCATAAAATATGCTTACTTTTAGGAAAAAGATATAAAATTTTTGTACGCGTTTCCTAAAATGCAAATATTGTTTCATTTTACTGAAAATTATTGACCCCCATTGGATTTTTATACTTTTTATAGTTGAGAATAGTTTTTTTTCATAAAATTAAAATAATATTAGAAAAATCATACTAAAATTTTGTTCGCATTGATTAAAATAATCAAAATTATTCTTCTTTTTATAAAAAATGATACTATTTTATTTGAAATCAGTTATTTTTACCATTTTGAGACAAGTCTTCTAATCAAAATCGAGATATAATGAGAATTAAAATACTTAAACTTTAATTTTTGTGGAATAAAAATGTAGTTATTGATTTATTTTTATACAGATTATTAACCGTCATATGATTTCAGTACTTTTTGTACATCAGGATTGGCTGTTCTTCATAAAATATGCTTACTTTTAGGAAAAAGATATAACATTTTTGTACGCGTTGCCTAAAATGCAAATATTTCTTCATTTTACTGAAAATTATTGACCGCCATTGGATTTTTGTACTTTTTATGTTTAAGAATAGTTTTTTTTCATAAATTAAAAGAATATCAGAAAAATCATACTAAAATTTTGTTCGCATTGTTTAAAATAATCAAAATTATTCTTCTTTTTATTAAAAATGATACTATTTTATTTAAAATCAGTTATTTTTACCATCTTGAGACAAGTCTTCTAATCAGAATTGAGATATAATGAGAATTAAAATACTTAAACTTTTATTTTTGTGGAATAAGAATGTAGTTATTGATTTATTTTGATACAAATTATTAACCGTCATATGATTTCAGTACTTTTTGTACATCAGGATTGGCTGTTCTTCATAAAATATGCTTACTTTTAGGAAAAAGATATAAAATTTTTGTACGCGTTTCCTAAAATGCAAATATTGTTTCATTTTACTGAAAATTATTGACCCCCATTGGATTTTTATACTTTTTATAGTTGAGAATAGTTTTTTTTCATAAAATTAAAATAATATTAGAAAAATCATACTAAAATTTTGTTCGCATTGATTAAAATAATCAAAATTATTCTTCTTTTTATAAAAAATGATACTATTTTATTTGAAATCAGTTATTTTTACCATTTTGAGACAAGTCTTCTAATCAAAATCGAGATATAATGAGAATTAAAATACTTAAACTTTAATTTTTGTGGAATAAAAATGTAGTTATTGATTTATTTTTATACAGATTATTAACCGTCATATGATTTCAGTACTTTTTGTACATCAGGATTGGCTGTTCTTCATAAAATATGCTTACTTTTAGGAAAAAGATATAACATTTTTGTACGCGTTGCCTAAAATGCAAATATTTCTTCATTTTACTGAAAATTATTGACCGCCATTGGATTTTTGTACTTATTATAGTTGAGAATAGTTTTTTTTCATAAATTTAAAATTATATCAGAAAAATCATACTAAAATTTTGTTTGCATTGTTTAAAATAATCAAAATTATTCTTCTTTTTATCAAATATGATACTATTTTATTTGAAATCAGTTATTTTTACCATCTTGAGACAAGTCTTCTAATCAGAATTGAGATATAATGAGTATTAAAATACTTAAACTTTTGTTTTTGTGGAATAAGAATGTAGTTATAGATTTATTTTGATACAAACAATCACCGTCACATGATTTCAGTACTTTTTGTACATCATGATTGGCTGTTCTTCATAAAACATGCTTACTCCATGGAAAAAGATATTAAAGTTTTGTACGCGTTGCCTAAAATGCAAATATTTCTTCATTTTACTGAAAATTATTGACCGCCATTGGAATTTTGTACTTTTTATTGTTTAGAATAGTTTTTTTTTTATAAAATTGAAAGAATATCAGAAAAATTATACTAAAATTTTGTTCGCATTGTTTAAAATAATCAAAATTATTCTCCTTTTTATCAAAAATGATACTATTTTATTTGAAATCAGTTATTTTTACCATTTTGAGACAAGTCTCCTAATCAGAATTCAGATCAAATGAGAATTAAAATACTTAAACTTTTATTTTTGTGGAATAAGAATGTAGTTATTGATTTATTTTGATGCATATTATTAACTGTCATATGATTTCAGTACTTTTTGTACATAATGATTGGCTGTTCTTCATAACATAATCTTACTTTAAGGAAAAAGATATTAAATTTTTGTACGCGTTTCCTAAAATGCAAATATTGTTTTATTTTACTGAAAATTATTGACCGTCATTGTATTTTTTTTCTTTTTATAGTTGAGAATAGTTTTTTTTCATAAAATTAAAATAATATTAGAAAAATCATACTAAAATTTTGTTCGCATTGATTAAAATAATAAAAATTATTCTTCTTTTTATCAAAAATGATACTATTTTTTTTTAAATCAGTTATTTTTACCATCTTGAGACAAGTCTTCTAGTTAGAATTGAGATATAATGAGAATTAAAATACTTAAACTTTTATTTTTGTGGAATAAGAATGCAGTTATTGATTTATTTTCATACAAATTATTAACCGTCATATGATTTTAGTACTTTTTGTACATCAGGATTGGCTGTTCTTCATAAAACATGCTTACTTTAATGAAAAAGATATTAAATTTTTGTATGCGTTACCTAAAATGTAAATATTTCTTCATTTTACTGAAAATTATTGACCGCCATTGGATTTTGTACTTTTTATAGTTTGAAATAGTTTTTTTGTTCATAAAATTAAGGGAATGTCAGAGAAATCATACTAAAATTTTATTCGCATTGTTTAAAATAACCAAAATTATTCTTCTTTTTATTAAAGATGATACTATTTTATTTGAAATCAGTTATTTTACCATCTTGAGACAAGTCTTCTAATTAGAATTGAGATGTAATGAGACTTAAAATACTTAAAATAAATGATTGCATTACTTTTTGGCCATCAGGATTGGTTGTTCTTCATAAATTATGTTTACTTTAAGGAAAGAGATATTATTTTTTTGTACGTGTTGGCAAAAATGCAAATATTTCTTCTCATATTGGAAAATATTGTAATTTCAATTGCAATCAGTTGTTATAAATGATTTTCATATGTTTTTTGTAGAAAATGTGAATTATTCAAGAATAAATCTGCTTATTTCTTTCTTTTTAAGGAATATATTTATGTTTACCAACATTGGATTTTTGTACCTTTTATTGTTTAGGAGGAGTTATCTTTTTTATTAACAAAAGACTATCAGAAAAATATAATGTTATGTTGTTTGCATTGTTTAAAATTATTTCTATTTCTTGTTAAAAAATACAGCAGTTATTTTTGTAATTTGTTATTTTAAATGCTTCAATTGTGACGAGAATATAGAAAGTCCGTGATTATGATAAGTGTTTTTTAAGAATTTTATGATGAGAAGGATACAAACATTTAAAATATTGAAAAAAAATAGACTACATTCTTCAATAACTGATTCTTTCATTTTGTTTTTCCCGAGAATGTTTGGAAAATAATGAAATAAAAATCGCGATGTAGACACCGTTATAAAACTGGGTCCGTAGAAATACTTCTTAGTGCACTAAGGAGAAAGTTTTTGCACTAAGGACACTAAAACAATACGCTAGGACCACAAAGAACATGGATATAAGAAGATATAAGTATATAACTCCTAATTTTAAAGTTTGGTATTAATAGCTTTTGTAGTTTTGAAGTTAAATGACTTTTCAATGATCTTTTATCAGCGCGTGCCATTCGACACGTGACCAACGGCTTATTGCAAGTTCCCAATCATCATGTCCAATCAACCTTATCGAATAAACAATTATCTTTTGATCGTTACTAATTGATTAGTTAATGGTAGTTTTTGAATAAACCTAACGGTGTCTCTGGCGTGGTATAATTTCAAATGATGAAAGAAAAATTAAAAATTGAATTTTGTGTTTACTTTGCCTTTGTTTTATTTTGTTTTAAAGGAAATTGTTAAATAAACCTCTTTTGTTTTTTTTTAAAGAAGCCAATTTTGAGATACAAATTGAGAAAAAAAAATGATCCGATCGAAACGATACCACGATAAGAAACAGTCTAATCTAGGTTCAAGTAACGTACCGGACCAGGTTTGGGCAGCCTTGGCAATGGTCAATAAGCATGAATTTGTAGCAGAAGTTGTTTATACACGTGGAAATAACATGCCGCCGTCTATAATATGCTACAGTCAAATGCAAATGGAAGACATGAAACTGCATTGCGAAAACGATCCCGATTCCATACTTGGCATTGATAGAACATTTAACCTAGGTCCTACATATGTAACAAACTTTGTGTACAAAAACAAGAAGGTTGTAAAAAAATCATCACGTGATCATCCTATATTTGTTGGTCCGGTATTTTTTCACTGGGACGCCTCATATTATATTTACCACTCATTTCTGTCACATGTGAAAGCACGTCTCGACGCCGATGTAAAATATATTGACATACGTATAGGCTCAGACGACGAGGGTGGTATCACTAAAGCCATTGATAAAGTTTTCAACACTTCAGAAAGACTCTTGTGTACAAAACACATGAAAGACAATGTTACCGACCATATGAAAAATAAATTGCCCTTAACAAAAGAAGAACGATCACATATTATGTCGGACTTGTTTGGTGATGATGGTATCGTGACATCAAATGACACTATTGATTTTAATTTGAAATCCGAAAACCTGTGCAATAAATACCCCATCATCACAGATTATTACACAAAGAGACTGAAAAACAGACTCTTTCACCACGTAAATAGACCGCTAAAAAACTCTTCAAATCCAGACCGATTGTGGACAAACTTATAGCTATAAAAAAAGAACTTATTAGCTCTGAGGTATATGAACTTGCACCCCCAGACAAAACAGAAATGGTCTGGGCAAAAGTAGACATTGTTGGTTCAAAAACATTGTACTTAAGCTCTTTCTATAACCCAAAAACATCTGATGAAACTAGTCTCAAAAATTTTGACTTCATGATAAGAAAAGCCACACAAATAAAAAATTCTACAGTTATCATAGGGGGAGACTTTAATCTCCCAGGTTGGGATTGGAACAACAAATCATTAAAACCGAACACTTCTTACCCACACCTTCATTACTTCTTTGGCAACTCACTTGACGACACATGTCTCACACAAATTGTTGATGTCCCTACACGTAAAGACAATATTCTTGATCTGATAATTACAAACTTACCAAACCAAGTACAGCGTGTTGAAGTTATCCCCGGCCTATCTGATCATGATATTGTGTTTGCAGAATTTGCAATAGCTCCATCAAAACTTAAACAAAAGCCAAGAATAATTCCATTATACAAAAAAGCAAACTGGGGCACAATTAAACAAGAAATTAACACCTTATATAAACATCTCTCTGAAAATCAGCAACATCTTTGTGTAAATGAAATGTGGAACTGTTTTAAAACAACAATAACAAAAGCAGTGAAAGATCACATCCCACATAAAACAGCAAAAACAAAGGACGGTCACCCATGGGTCACAATGGAAACAAAACGGCTCATTAGAAAAAGAGATAGACTCTATAAAAAATCAAAAAAATCTGGTAATACATCAATTGCTAAAAAATACAAAGAGGTTAAACACCAGGTGCAAAAAAGTATACGAAAATCATACTGGGAATACATTGAAAGCATCATATTACCACCACAAGATGAAACAAATTATGGCACTATGAAAAAATTTTGGACCTACATTAAACATAAAAAAACTGATTATAGTGGAATTACTGAAATCAAACAAGATGGCAAACTCCTAACTGAAAACTGAAAACTACAAAAAGCTGGGGCACTTAATGCACAATTCCAGTCTGTATTCACACCAGCATCTAATATTTCTCATACAGAATTTGTCAAACAGTGTAATATGCCACAGAATACTCCTTTTCCACCCATATCAAAATTAATAATTAAAACAGAAGGTATACAAAAACTCTTACATAACTTAAATCCGAACAAAGCAGCAGGACCCGATGAAATTAAACCAAGATTTTTAAAAGAACTTTCACATGAAATTGCACCCATACTTACTATTATCTTTGAGAAGTCAATTAAAACAGGCGTTGTTCCAGATGACTGGAAAACTGCCCATGTCTCTCCTGTATACAAAAAAGGCCAAAAATATAACCCTGAAAACTACCGTCCTATATCACTTACATGTATTTGTTGCAAACTTTTAGAACATATTGTAGTTAAACACATCATGAACCATGCAGATAATCACAACATTTTATATCCCCTTCAGCATGGATTTCGCAGAGGTCGATCCTGCGAAACACAACTACTAGAATTTATAGACGATGTCTCACTAAACATGGAAAACGGTAAACAAACAGATATTTAGGTCATGGATTTTTCTAAAGCATTCGATAAGGTTTCACATTCTTTTTTAACTAATAAGCTTCATCATTACGGATTACAAGGGGAATTAAATTACTGGATACAAAATTTTCTTAGCAATCGCAAACAGGCAGTAGTTCTTGAGGGGGAAAAATCTGAGTATGTTGCAGTTGAGTCAGGGGTTCCACAGGGGTCAGTTCTTGGACCAAGTCTCTTCTTGTACTATATAAATGACATTCCAACTGGTCTAACATCTACAGTACGTTTATTTGCAGACGACACAATAGTTTATTTGGCAATAAAATCAAACTCCGATGCATTAACATTACAAAAAGATCTAGACAAACTGGCATCGTGGGAAACTACTTGGAAAATGGCATTCCACCCAGATAAGTGTAATGTAATTTCAGTCACCAGAAATAAAAAACCAATCACATTTAACTACACATTACACAATCATTCATTAGAACATGTAACAACAGCAAAATATCTGGGGGTCACCATCAGTTCCAACCTTAAATGGGATGTGCATATTAACAACATATGCAAGAAAGCTAATAGCACACTAGGCTTTCTTAGGAGGAACCTGAACATAAGTTCAACATCCATTAAAGAGCAAGCATATAAGTCCCTAGTAAGACCATCACTAGAGTATGCTTGCTCTGTTTGGGATCCATACTTACAACAAGACATAGATAGCATTGAAAAAGTTCAAAGGAGGGCTGCACGTTTTGTTACCAACAAATACAGAAACACCTCAAGCGTTGGTAACATGTTACAACATCTTGAATGGCGCAGTCTCTCTGACAGAAGAAAAGACTCCAGATTGGTAATGCTTTACAAAATTGAACACGAAAAGGTTGCAATTCCTAAAAATAATAAATTAATTCCTCAAAAAAGACAAACAAGACATTCTAATTCAAACAGCTTCCAAATTCCATCCTGCAAAACACAGTACAGAAAAGAATCATATTTTCCAAGAACTATTACCGACTGGAACAAACTACCAGATAACATTGTAAATTGCACTTCAGTAGACTCTTTCAAATCTTCAATCTCAAAGCATCAATATTAATTACAACATCTTACTTTATTATACAAAACATTTTATATTTTTAATTTTTCATATTTTTTTAAAAACTTGTACATTTTTTTCAATCTATGTCTTGTTGTAAGTTTCCTCCTGTGACATAATCTTCAATTTGTTGAAGGCGGTCACTATATGGTAGAAGAAGTAGAACAACAATTGTGAAAGCATGAACCACAGATTTAAAATTGCAACAGACTGGAAGCCGCAGATTCTGCCAGAATTACTGACCAAGATATTCGACATAACAAAACTTCATTTTATTGACATAAGGCGATCGATATATGGTCAAGGAAACTACGAACTATCCGAATTGTTTCAAAAATTCTACACTTCTCCTTATATATGGGGCACAAAAACTCCCGAAGAAAAAGATAAACTGTACAAAAAGGTACTAGCGCACAAGACCTTAACAGACAAAATGATTTTCTCATCAAATGGGAAACTCGTCATTCCCAATGTGAAGCGTCTAGCTCGTAAGCCAGGTCAACGACATAGACCAAAAAGTGCAGCTGCAAGAACAATGCCGCGGTTTGCCAAATGATTGTACTTGACTGTTACATAGTGTATCTATATATGTAAATATGTATATCAATATAAATTAATTTAAAAACTATGTTATAAACTGTTATATTTTTTAAATGTCATGAAGTGTTATGTTTTAAAAATGTCATAAACTGTTATATTTTAAAAATGTCATAAACTGTTATATTTTAAAAATGTAATAAACTGTTATATTTTGAATTATTTGTTTTCTTATGTGTTTGTTAACAAAAATATACATGTTTTAACTTTTTTTAAATATCCGTATATATAAATTTACTAGATATCAACAAAAAATCAACTTTAAAAACAAGCAAAAAAAATTAAAATCAAAAATCAAATAATAAAAGTAGAAAATACGCTATTACATAGAAGTGAAAAATAAAACAGACAGAAATACAAAATAAACACGACAGTAACAACAAACACAGAACACCAAATACCGTATACATGTTTAATCAGTTTATAAGTGGATTATAAACGGGTCAAGGTTGAGTGAACATGAATTTCTATCGATTACACAGGTGACAATCAACTGATTGAGGCGCGTGTCGATAAAACATTAAATAACTTTCTAATTACAAAAGTTATGATTATGAAATTTGAAATTATGAAGTTTTTCAAAGTATATTTCTATATGCCATGTCCTTTGTGGCCGTTGTATCATTCCATCAGGTCCTTAGTGCACATTTTTGTTCTTAGTGCACTAAGGAGGTCCTTTGCGGTATTTCTACGCACCGTATAAAACTCGCCGGTTTTGAAAATATATAACCTAAATAAAACGAAAAAGACCATTCTTTAATGATGATATTTTAATTTAGGTTATATCTGTACATTTGTTTCCATTTCAATTCATAAAACTTTGCTAAATAATTAATAAACAAAATGTATCATTGAACGTTCGATTTTCAAGAGTCGCCATTTTAATTAGATTAAACGAAACTAAGATTCCGTAATTTGTATTAGTTTATCATGTGACGTATTAAAGTTCAATCCGTCATCAAGGTCGATCGGTACTATCCGTCCGATCAGTCCGATCAGTCAATTACTTTTACAATAAGTCTGACGGATTGCTGACGTGAGTTTGACGCGAACTTGACTGATCGGTGACTGATCGATGACCGCTGACTGATCGCTGAAATAGTAACGCCTAAGGTTGCAAGTACTGTAAGTAGAACCTTTGTTAACATTTCAGGTCTTTAGAATTTCTCAAGGAATGGCCGGTGGAGCTATTATCTGATAATCCGAAGATGGCAATTTTCAGTTATTTCAAGTAATATTTTAATATTCCGTATTCTGTTTTTACATTGAATTGATATTATGTTCTAGACAATTCATACTGTGGATTCATTTTTTTAGTGGGTATCAATTTTCGTTGATTGCTGAAAACTTGCATATTCGTGGATAATTGTTTACGTGGTTCACCTCTGTATACAAAGCCTATTGAAAATATGATATTCGTTGAAAATTTGAATTCGTGGTTCACCTGTTTCCACGAAATCCACGAAAATTGGTATCCAACAAATAATAATGAATCCACAGTAATTAGTTATTGATTCATAAAAAGACCATAGCAACTAATTAAGCAGATATCTTGATGATTTTGAAAATAACATCAAGTATTTAAAAGGTTCAATCAGAAACCTTACATAAAAACAAATGCCCGCAAACCTTATATAATAACAAAAACATCAAGAAAGATAAACATTTGTTTTATTGATATAACGTAGCAAAATTCAGTGCAAAAAACGAAACTAAATCCGGACTTAATCCATTTTCTCCGGTAAAAACTCTCAAGGAAATGTGAATAGACTAATATATATGATGATAATTAAACGTGCGTGTTAATGATGTTACGACTTGAATATCATTTATATGGTCATTTTTATGTTTTCAAAGTTGGAATTATTCGAAATGCTAAGGAATTTCTTATCCCAGGCATAGATTACCTAAGCCGTATTTTGCACAAATTTGGGTCCGCAATGCACTTCTACATTGTACTTGTCTTGTCTTGACTTTCTTTTTATTTTGATCTGAGCTTCACTGATGAGTCTTATGTAGACGAAACGCGCGTCTGGCGTGGAAAATTGTAAGCCTGGTACCTATGATTACTATTTACGTTAACTTTTTAGGGAAACTTGCATTTATTTCTCATATTCTTAAGTTTTATTTATTTTAAGTGCGGGTCAAGGTATAATATATAGGCGAAAATAGTTTAACGATGTTCAAAGATTGTAAATCGATTACTTGTAGTCGCAGACAAAGCAAGATAACAATAAGAAGTAAACTCACCATAATACTGAACTCCGTGAAAAATTCAAAAAGGAAAGACCCTAATCACATGATAATTTCAAAAGCTAAAAACACATCAAACGAATAGATAACAACTGTCATATTTCTGACTTGGTACAGGCATTTTTCGTATGTAGACAATGTAGGATCAATGTGGTTTTAAAATTAGCTAATAAAACTTTGTATCTTCGCATATATGAAATTCGACATGTTAGATAGTTTAAATGAGTAGATTTTTTTTACACCATAATCTTAATTGACTAAATATTTTTAGACGTCAGACTGTGTTAGTGGCAGATAGTCAAAAGAACGATTGGATTTTCGTAGTCAAATCTGTAAGTTTTTAATTTTGAGCATGCAAACAAAATATTCTTTTATATCATAATCATACATATTGAATTCCTGTCGATATTTTTTATTTTGTTTCGTAAATGTTTCAAATGATTTCGATATAGGTAAACAATTGAATGTGAAATATAAAATCAATGAGAGCTGTCCGTTAATTTCAATGACAAGCGCTGCATTCTGTGATAAAATCAATTCTGAACAGAGTATGGTCTTGAAAAGCTCAAATCCATTTAGGTTTATAAATTAACTTGCCAACCAGGTCAACATAATGTGTTGTACATCTTCGCCCATTCTTGAAATATTTGTACAAACTCATATAACATAAATATAAATAGACATACTTTTCATTCAAAGCTCTTTGAACATGTCGTGTTCAAAATGTTGGATATCAATTTTAAACTGTTAAGTGCTATTGAAATATCTATACAGTTTGAGAATACAAAACAAAACTAAAAATGACGTATAACTAGATGTAGATTTTTAAGTGGAGAAGAAAGGACAAGGTACGATAAGCCCTATTTTCTCATTTTTTAAATTTTGTTTTGGAAAGCTACTTATCACGTTAGAATATTCCCTTTGGTTTGAAGTTTGTTTGGATGAACTTCAAAACCATTAAATTCAGAAAATGTGTGTGGTGAGGGGGTAAAAGGGTACCAAAACGCCAAAAGAAGGAAAAATTTCGATTTTTGGCCATTGTTTCTTAAAATTTAATAGCATGCGCCTACGTGGTTCGGAGACAATTATGGCGATTTAGACGGCAAAAACAGTTCTCATGACATTGGAACAAAAAATTCTTGGGTCACGTTGTCGAGGGCACTATAAAACTAAAAATTCGTTGTACAGAACACCTGCAGAGTGAATAATATATAACAATATTTGAATAATAACAGAAAGTTTACCCCTCTAACCCCACCCAGTTGCTTAAATTAGTGGTTTAGAAGTTCATTGAAACAAACTTTAAACCTCAGGGAATATTTAAACCAAAAAAGTAGCTTTCCAAAAAACAGAATTTGAAAATAGGGGGGCCAAAAACAGGCCTTATCGAACTTAATCTTTTGATCTTCGCAAACATTTTAGCACGTCATATTAGGTATATAAGAAACCATCAAGGGTTGTAATAAAATACCTTTATACAAATTAGGGAAGCTGTAGTATACTGAAGAAATTAGAACCAGTCGCTCCGAAAAAATCTCTAACTAAGGCCGCAAAACAACGCACATGGAGAGAAAATGGTAAATATATATAAATAGTAAACAACACGTTAAAACTAAGTTAGTTTCAGTAGATTGCTTTTGTAATAGTATTGATTATTCAAGTTGTCAAAGACAAAGACATATGCACAAAAACATTCAAAATAAAATGTCTGTCTATATTTTATGTCTATAATTTATCTACTCACTGTGTAGGCATTAAATAAAATTCAAACCCCACAATTAAGAATGACAATTTTATCCAGTCAAATTTTACGATACATTTATAACATAAAATCAGTATTGAAATCAATTGAAAAAATTGAAACTATCCTATGGCAGGTTGCCCTCAGAATGTCGTATTCCTAAAGCTATCCCAGCAATAAAATAATTGGAAGTATTTGTATCTGTATAAAGGCTTTATTTCCTTATTAAAAAGTTTGATTTCTACGAAGTTGACCCGAAATAAAATACTAATATTAGAATAGGGCGACAAAAGTTTATCAATGTTAAAATCTTATAAATCGATTGAAAAGAGTGAAATAAAGGTAACACACAAAAAGTGCGGGAATCATGAACTGCAACATGAGCGAGACCATATATGTCGACGGGATACGTATCTTATGCTTCAAACGTATATCAGCCGTCATGCAAATTCACACTCAGACAAAATTTATCCATCGGTTATAACACCTGCACATTTAGCCAATAAACCATAATGACCTTATGCAGAAGTCCAGGAAATTGATTCTCAAATTTTACTTTTGACTCATCAAACTATAAAGAAGTTAGACAATATTACTCGAAAAAAAAATTAAAATACATAGATCAAAAGAAAACAAATCCAGCAGGAATCCTAAAATCTTGGAAACAGATAGACATTCTAGTACAAAGCTACGACAAGGTTATTGTATCCTGCTATGCCTGCATCACATATCATTCGAATTCACACTCTTGCAATACAAGTCAAAACAAAGGATATGAAACAATTGTTGTACAATTACCATACCTTTAGATCTAAGATCACAATAAAGTCACGCGGGAATTAAGATTCAGACACATTATATCGGTAATACATTTCATGATGGCGATCGTATATATCTTGAAATGTGTTTTTTTTTATCGTTTCCATCGATAGAAAGAGAGACGGTTTCTTTTCCATTATTAACTAAAATTAAGAATGGAATTGAGAAATAAGTCAAAGAAACAACAACCCAACACAAGAGCAGACAAAGAGCCGAAGGTCCACCAATGGGTCTTCAATGCAGCAAGAACGTACATGGAGGCGTGATTCAGCTGGCCCCTTAACATTAAATGTACACTAGTTCAGTGATGGCCGTCATACTGAACACCGATATGTACACTAGAAACTAAAATTAAAAATCAGACAAGACTTACAAAGGCCAGAGGAACAGGCGCAAAAATGCGGCGGTGTTTAATATTATTTTTGAGATTTCAAACCCCTCCCCCTATACCTCTAGCAAATATAAAAAGAACAAACACACAACAATACGCACAGTAAAACTCAGTTCAAAAGAAGTCTGAGTCCGATGTCAGAGCGTATACAATCCATCTAAACCGCTTTCTAGTTTCGTATGAAATATATACTAATAATTTTCTTAATTTTCTTTATCCTCTCTGAGAACAGAAACAATGTGTGAGACACCACTATTTTTTATTTTTAGTTGTTGGTGCTATGGATCAGGATAAAAGCTTGTCACATAACGAGCAACTTGCATTAATGTGTCAAGAAGAGATTAAACGCTTAGAAGAGAAAAATGCTAATATCCATTATTATGCCTTACCAGAAATCAACGTAGCAACAAATGCTGCCTATTCCGAACTACGACAAGAACATGATAAAGTTAGTAATGTCAATTTGTTATAGTATACTTTACAGTTGAAGGTAGTCATGACTATATGACATTCAGAGAAAATAATGATGTTTATAATAAATCAGGGGAATTATTTCTATTGTTTCATGTGATATCCTACATACTATACTATATTATTGCTAACTTAGGTGTGGAAGTGTCAAATGGGATATAGAATACACTTACATTTTCTTGTCATAGTTGTAGACCCTTTGGTGTCCTTGGGCTATTTTTTGCTCTTTTGTCGGGTTGTTGTCTCTTTGACACATTGGTCAGGTTGTTTACACGTTGACCCATTCCCCATTTCTATGATTAATTTCAATTAAAAGAAAATATATAACTTTAGTGAAGAATAAAACGACGGTGTTATTCCATAAAACTCAATTAGAACTCTAAACCAAAGACACGCCTCATATTTTCATTTTAAGATGTAACTTTCTATATTTACAGGCGATGAGTAAGGTAAGAAACAAGCGATCCGCTAAACCTGCTTTATATTGCGTTTGATAGTGTATCTATTGCAATTGTTTGGCCATTCATGTGACCATTCCTACCAGTGTCATGTTTACCGACTTTTCTTGATACGATGTATTATACTTAAAATTTCAAAATAATTGTCATGTAACCCTACTTTGCTTGCCTGCTTTTAGACTCCTACGTTTTATTGAAAGATTTAGAACCTACCATCCTTTCCATACACTAACATATTGCAAAGGATTGATTGTTTAATTTGTTGAAATCTGTGTATCACTCATAACATCCATGAATTCAAATGATTATTCTATTGTTCTTTTTTATTTCCAAATTCATAAATATAGAGAACATACAAATCCTTTGTTAAAAGAAGAGGAATTCTTTTTGCCCTTTGTAAATACAACTCTTTCTCAAACCACGCCTGTTTTGGGGAGATATATAATGTTTATAGATAATTAATATTGCTAACATACTGGTTCCCGGTTATGATCGCTATGTTTCATCCCATAGAGACATAACTTAGGTGTGTTACCAGTAAATATACATATGCATATTGTTTATATTGAACCTGTTGTAATCATACAGTGAAGGTAGGAATACTTAGGTAATTTAGTGTTAGTTTAAACTCTTAGAAGTTCGTGCATGTAAACGTTGAAAATATGCCGCATAGAACTAATTTTGACTTTTAAAAAAATGTATTGCATATGAACTTTCCATTCTAGGATATGATTTTTTTTTTTCAAAACGTCATAGTAAAAGTGTTTTTTTTTTTTTAACAACATAATAATATTTATTCATCTAATCTTGCTTGTTACAAGTTTCACCAAGAGTCCAAGCTTCTCTTGATTTACCCTGTTACACTCCACTGATTATCCAGGGAAATAAACAGCTGATCAAACTTATTAAGTTATAAAAAATAATATAAAGTTGTATAGTTGTCTTATGCAGAGATTTATCAATGCTAAAAATTCTTTCTAATTGACAATAATATTGGACATCTTGATTTATATGCATCTATTCTTTTATTAAATTCATTTTCAAAAATGCTAAAGACATCAACAGTTTTTTAGTAAAAGTGTTACAGTTTCAGCCACAAAAGGAAAATTGCATTGTCAATATTTACAGGAATGCAACCTATAGACGAAGTGATATACATTTTGGAAATTTAACTGCATCAATTATATTAAATGGTTTTTATTCCTTTTTGTAAAACGTAAAACGAAATTGATTTTGAAAGAAAGATCTTTTGACAAAAATACTTTCATCTGTTTTCCGGATAAAACGTTATCGATTCAGAAATAAAACAATTAAAATGGATCTAAATTTTTATATATCTCTGCGTATTATTTTGAGTGTAATGTGGAAAATAGAATAAAATAATGTACATTTCCCCAGGCTTAGATTACAAAGCCGAATTGGTCACTTTTCAGAGTTTTCTGTCTCAATGGCCCTTAATTTCGTGTTTGCTTTGGACACCACACTGTTTGTTTCGAGGACCTGTAGCTTAGTCTTTAGTTTTCTATGTTTTGTCTTGTGTACTATTATTTGTCTGTTTGTCTTTCTCTTTGTTAGCCATGGCGTTGTCAGTTTATTTTCGATATATGAGTTTGACTGTCCCGCTAGTATCTTCGCCCCTCTTTTGTAGGACTCACTAGGACTGAATCTGGCGTATCAAACAGAGCAAGGTATCTTTGATGAGGTTTTGTGTATTTGACCATATGTTTCATAACCTTTTATGCAATGGTATATTTTAGATTGTAAACCAAAATACAATTACCAGAGCTTTACACGACTTAGAAAGTATGAATTTAGATGAAGAGAAAATGACCACTGTAACTGGATCAAAGAACGAGTTAATTCCTCCGCCAGTACAAAGGCGTAAAATGTCTCTTGTAGATCTCAGTAATCTGATGTTAAAGGTAAGTTCAATGTTGTAGCAGGAAAATTTAGCTTTTTTGTAGTGTAAGGGGATTTCCATTCCGAATTAGTGTAAGCTAAAATGCGACGTACCCCAACTAAATTTGGTTGAGAATGTGTTCATGTAATATTGACATCCAAAATATTGATGAAAATCGAAAGGGGATATGTGCAGAATTAATTTACAAAAATATTTTCAAAATTTACGTGTTTTGAGCTTATCATATATTTATCTTTAATACGTCTGGGAGAATGTATCTTGCTCAATTTTTCAAAACTTCAAATAGAAATCACTTAAAGCCCCCATATTATCAAACTAAGTTTCCAATCATGATTATATTTTATTATCATATCGTAATGCCGGTTTAAATATAGCTAAATCTAGAAAACGTGTGTACCCAAAATCTCATGTATGTCAACACAAATTTTTATTTAACTGTTATATAATATACAAATACAGAGATGTGATATATTTGTCAAAAGGGACTATTGTTAACCAAGGACAATGTTGTAGAAAATAATTGTAGGCATTCAAAAATACAATTAAAGATTCAATGTTAATTGTTGGTCTCTTAAGAAATCAAAAGTTTGACGCTTAGATTAAAACAATCATGAGGTTAGTAAATGCTTTTGTAAAACATACTTGAAAAACTTTACATACACAGAGTATGATATGTTAATGTAATAATTATCAATAAGTAAAAATAGAAATTATTTCCATGTATAAAACTTTCACACGCCAGAGCATATGTAAACGGCATTTACATAGACCATAATCATTACATATGTGATAAATAGGAATATAATAGACATAGATATTTCTGTAATTGATGATGTATATTACTTTGTCTGTTGGTATTGTATAACACTAAGTGTTACGACGTCCTATAGTTGCATACTTCTACGCCATTTTGTCTCCAGTAGAGAGGTTTCTCGTTGATAATCATACCACATTCTTTTGTTTCCATATAAACAGTAATATTGAACTTGTTTCCTCTTCCAACGAAGATGAATGTATTAGCTAGAATATAATGAATAATAAAAAAAATAATTAAAGCAACCATATCAAGAGAATAATTTTGTTACAACTTCAAATAATATTTAATATCATAGCGTCATTCTGCTCAAATCAAATCATATCATATAATGATTTTATTTATTGTAGACCCCTTTTCTTAAAGCTCCGGGCCATTCTGCTTCAACAGGTAAGATACATATTGAATTTCACTTAGTGTTGGTCATGATACCGACGTCACACTTATTCAGATGGAAGTGAGCTTTAAAAGAAAAACATCCTTTCAAACATTAAGAAACTCTTTAAAGATACCAGTTTTATAATATTGACGTGCATTTCATATAAGAAGACTTAACGGTAGCACTGCAAAAAAAAACCCGATTCAATACCAAACCACAAACGAACTTAACGTGTGTTGAAAACCAACTGTTTCAATTTGTATACCTAGTATCAGTGTGGGACAAAAAGTTTAAAATAGTAGGTATATAATTATCCTCATCAGACAGGTATAGACCTAAAGATAATTGTTTTATTCATAATTTATGTAAAATAGTTTATACAAATTGAAAATTTAGAAGAGTATAAGAATATATGGTTTGAATGTCAATGAGACAACTCTCCATCCAAGTCACAATTTGTAAAAGTAAACCATTATAGGTCAAGGTAGGGCCTTCAACTCGGAGCATTGGCTTACACTGAACAGCATGTTATAAAGTGCCGCAAAAATGGCAATTGTAAAACCATTTAAAACAGGTAAACTAATGGTTGAATCTATATTAAAAATAAACGAGAAACACTTATGAACCACTTTAACAAACGACAACCACTGAACACCAGGTTCATGACTTTGGACAGATGCAAAGATCTTAACATCTGAAAACCAAAACGACCAATAGGATCCTACAAGGTAGTCGATTTATGGAAAGTCAAGTCTTTCTGAGGGAGTAAGAACAATAGTTTCCAAATAATTTCTCAGTTTTGTTAACGAAAAATTTAAGAAACTGTTGTTATTCATCATTGCAGTACCGAAGCGCTGACTACTGACCTCATGATACCTTTGAGACTAGCAGTCCACCAAAAGTGTCATAAATCGAGTGCTATTACACAAATTATTTCGGAGGTTCATGATTCTGAAATGTAGAAGCAATCAAATTTTTTTTTGAGAAAACCTCAACGTAAAACAGTCAAAATAATAAGTTATAGATGCTTGAGCTTTATGTTTTTAAGAACTTGCAAGGACGCAATATTTCTAAAAAAAAAAAAAAGAGCTGTAATTGGAGCTTTTATTCAACAATTTACAGTTGACTGTGGCGTCAATATTTAATGTTATTTAGCTGAATTAACTCAATTTTGCAATTCTTAATAATGTTTATATTAAATAGGTTATGTTTAATATATTTATATATTTATCCATAAGATTGACAAAGTATGTTGCTATCGTTTTAATTGATGATTGCTAAGTCTTTACGGTAAATATACTTTTTATGAACAAAGAGGATAAAATACACATATGCAATGTGACATTTTTTTAAAAATCTAAATGAATCAAATAAAGATGAAAATATATATTACATTTCAGAACGTAAGAATGATTCCACTGTTTATCCAGTAACGACTACAGAAGACGACGAGGAAGAAGAGGAAGAGGAAAGACCATCTACGGCTTCGACAAGAAAGGTGTGTAACAACCTAATTTAATGCTATAGGTTCCTTATCTCTCACAGATCGTTTGTAAGCTATAACACTATAAGAATGATCTTGACATTAAAATCTGCACGATGGGAAAAACTCAATTGTATCATGTCAACGGAAGAACATGAACGCCAAATGATTTGGCACATCATATTTTACTACTGAAAAATCAAATGTCGACGTTAGGAGCTCGAAAACGTAATCCATTTATCATAGGTAATAGTGTTCATGTGCCAATCAGAATCATTTCCTATTAAAAGATTTAGATATGGCGCAGATATTCCTAACCTATAGCATTCTTATAATATTTCTAGGTTACACTATATATATTGTCTGTATTCCAAAATACAACATGCTTAAGGAAATACTTGTGTTTATAATAATTTGATCCCGCCGGGGAATGGATTCAAGACCTTTGGAATAGCCATAGATGCTTTTCACATATTTATAATCATATAAGCTTCTAAATATTCAAGAAAGCGACAAATATGAAAACAAGAAAAATGATAAAATACCTTGCATTTGTAGGATTTGCAAGATGACGACAAAGAAGCAGAGAAAGCACCAATATTTGTTAATGTGTATACTTTAACAAAAGGAGATGTTTTTGTAAGTAAAGTAAATTTTATATTGCAATGAAGCTGATTTAAGAAGAATAAATAGTGAAGGATAATTTCATTTTCTTATTTTCTTATGTCCGCTTTTATGAATAATGTGTTATTTGTTGTGCTGAGACGTTTATTTGTTGCATTTCTGCTTCTGAATTTTCAACTTCTGATAATCTGACAATGAATGAAATTAAAATTTATTCATCCAATATCTCCATACATTTATTATGTCATGGGTATTCGAGAATTTTTAAGGAATTAAAACAGAGGTGAAAGATACCAAAGAGACATTTAAACTTATAAAACACGTCACTAGGGAAATATTAAAAAGTATTGACCGAACCATGGAGAAAAGAAAATTATTCGTAAAAGCGAGGTTAACTATAAACGCGTATATCTCATATTATTTCAGGGTTTACAAGACGTTGTTTTTGATAACCAAACATCTTTAAGTCTTGTTAGTAATGGTGTAGAAGTTATAATGATTCATAAAAAGTTCTTTACAGATCAGCTTAACGTCTCACAATTTGTGAGATTACGTGAAAAGGTATGTGTATATTATAAATATACGTTAATAATAATGTCAGCATCTCCTTTTTCTCAGACCATTCCTTTATACTTAATGGCAAATAAAAAACACAAATCATATCGAATAAAACATTCCAGGCAATACAAACAATTAAAATAGTTAATTACTCCTTGTAGAAATACTTTTAAAAGTTACAATATTAATAAAGACAGAAGATACTTCTTGGGGGGAGGGGGTAACCTCTACGGTCAATATATAATACATGTATTGACGGTTGGGATCATTTATGTTGAGAAATAAACGTTTTTTTCATCTAATTGTTGATTCGCTTGAAAAATAAATTTGAGTTGCATATATGCTGTCTGTTCGTTTTTGTCAAAATGTTCCAGAAATATTTTTTAAAAGATGTCTTTCATCTTGGTAAATTGCGTCAGTAAATAGAATGTAGCTTATTTTCAATAAGTGAGTATATTTTTTCTCTCGTTGGAATTCACTAGACATGTCGCTTAACGTAGACTATTGAAACACACATATAATTGAAGTATATCCTTTTTTTTGTAGGTTTATCCTTACCCTTCGGAAGATAAGTTAAAACAGGATCTGTCTGACCGTGTATCATGGGACTATCAGAAGAAAACAGCTTTTCTTAATGCATTAAGAAATGCTGCAATTAGAAAACAAAATATTCACGATGCTAGGTCACACCTGACAATACCCCCGGTTGTGGTTTGAGAACCATCGCACGTCACTTGCTAATTTACCGCCATGTTTGTTTTCCTGAATACTCAGTGTTATCACATAAGTGCTATAATGTTGTTAATATAATAAAAACTGTTACAAGATTGATGTTTTATGTACCATATTTTTTTAAAACACATATATATTTTCGAATTACCCTACATTCATGGAATGTAAATACACGGTTGAATACAGAAAACAGCCAGAATTGGTACATGTTATGTAAGATTCAGCATTAAATATCCGAGAGAATAAATTTAACTTTTATAATATAGAAGCGGTAACATGTGCGATGGGAATGGCTATGCCAGACAACCTGCACATGCACAGTACTTTAATTTAGTATATCTTAACTTGGTTTTAAATTACAGATCTAATTTTTCAGATTGAGGCAAACATACAATAAATGAAACAAACGTTGACTTGAGTTTGGCATTTTAATTTTAATCAAGGTATAAATGATGAGGTTTTTTTTTCAACCACTTGGTCGATGCCGGTGCTGGTGGAGCCCCCCCCCCCCTTCACCCCCCCCCCCCCCCCCGCAGCAGGAATGTCACCAGCCCAGTAGTCAGCACTTCTGTGTTGACATGAATTAGCATTGGTCATTATTATGAATTAATTACTGTTGACAAAACATTGATTTTTTTAAATACTAAGACTTCCTACCTCAGGAATAGAATACTTTAGCTGTATTTAGAAAACGTTTTGGAATTTATGGTCCTCAATACTCCCCAACTTCGTACTTTATTTGGCCTATTTAACTTTTTAGGTTCGAGAGTCACTAATGAGTCTTTTGTAAACGAAACGCACGTCTGTCGCAAATACAAAATTTCAATCCAGGTATCTATGATGAGTTTATTTAAACCTTATGAAGTGTCAAGGCTTAAATCTTAAAATCTATTATACTTGTCCTGATTGTGGTTAACGGCGGATGTTATTATGGTCAGAACAATTCAACAGTCGATAATATTCATGATATCTTTTTATCTTAATCACATTTAAATTATAACTCCTTACACTGATTTTTAAATTAAAGTTCAATGATTGCAATCTATCCAGTGTAAAAAAAGCCCGAGGAAATGGTACGGTAAAATATTTACTATACTATAACTTGATTATAATAATTTACATGCATTACACTTCCGGAGAACCTGAGATAAACACTAGGCTTTTGATATGATTCGTTTTGGTCATTTTTTTGTTTTGTTAAATATATATATATATATTTAGACTAACTAACATCCCTTAAAAATTTGACCTGGTTTAATGTTCTGTTTCGGTCCCTCTTGATCATAGAGCTCCTCAAGTATTTATGAATCCTGATGTACAATTTTTTTTACTTTAGTGTCCCTGACGAAGGTATAACTAGCAAAACGATTGAATGCATCAAGTGTATGTGTTTTTCTCGAAAGTTTGTAATTCAATATTCATACGGTTAAGATTATAAGAAACTGGTAGGTTTGATATGTTTATTTGCGGCATAAAGATAATTTGGATAATTATGCCCCATTTATGGGCATTATGTTTTCTGATTTGTGAGTCCATTTGTCTGTCTGGCCGTATGTTCGTTCGTCCGTTCGTCTCTTCGTCCCGCTTCAGGTTAAAGTTTTGGTTAGTTTAAACATATTTTATTGTTCAAAACAAATGGATTAGACACAAGTTGTTCAACTTAGTTCCGTCTTCTCCATTGTTGATTATACTATTTAATTTAAAGTTTTGGTTAAAGATTTTGTCCGAGGTAGTTTTTGATGAAGTAAAACTTAGTATACATGTTCCTTATGATATGATCTTTTTAATTGTAATGCCAAATTAGAGTTTTTACCCTCATTTTCACGGTCTACTGAACAAGGAAAATGATAATGCGGATGGGGCATCCGTTTACTTGGGACACAATCTTGTTTAAGACATGTTTTTGTTATAATAAACTGACACTTTTGAGAATATCTGAGAAATAATTACCTTAATTAAATCCATGGTATATTCAAAGTTTGATTTTGAAATAACCCATGCAGAAATCTTTCATTAATTCTATGAAACATGTATTTAAATATGAGGAATTACACAATGCTCTTTTTTTAAAATCATGAAATGATCATTTTCAAAATAGTTTGAAGTTTCTTTGTTTTGTATAGTCTGTGTCATAACTCAATTAAGCCTTGTAAACTGTCAGAATAGGAACTCACTATGAGATGTAATGTCAACACTGTCGCTTTTCAGTTATTCGTTTATATGCTAATGAAGAAAGCATCTCTCTTTTCTTCTGTTGGTAAATACATAAATGAATCTTTACCTCAATTCTAAGCAATCTTATTGCAATGTTGTTTATACTATTTAATTAAATGTCGTGAAGTTCATATGTATATCAAGACGGCTGATGTCCAAATTTAATTCTTTGACGTTCAAATTGACTGCTAAAATTACTTTCTGTCCGTAAACTTATTTTAACAAATAGTCAATATTAACGGATATACTTTTACTTTGTCCCAAATTCTATAAATCATCTAAACATTTCAAATGGAATGAAATACTGAGTCATTAAGCCATGGAAGAAATGATAAAAGAAGATAACAATTTTAAGGATATACCAAATAATGAAAAAATACCAATACCAAAGGAACATGTAAAACCTACTGTTCTGATACCGGCTACCAGGCAGGTTGAGGTAAAACTTGTGAAAAAGGAAGAACCGAGAGAAGAATGGGAAGGAAAAATCAACTTCATTCTGTCCTGTGTTGGACTTTGTATCGGTCTTGGAAATGTTGTACGATTTCCATATCTTTGCTACAAAAACGGCGGCGGTGAGTTACCTATACGATTTTATATGTTTACAATAACAAAATAGAACAACATTTCGTATTATATATTCAATTTCAGATTGTTTGAAAATAATGTTATTACAAGCATCACACTTGGGATTAATTGTTGTATAACATTAATTCTTTGCTATGAAAAAAGTTTTTTCTTTTCTTTTTCATTGTGCCTGATTTTGATGATTTTGTTTAAATACTGTAACAGTCTGTTTTGACAAAAGATTTGTTTTAACATATGCCATGTGAGTGTAGTTTATAGCTTGATATACGGTATGCCATTTACTCATTAATGAAGGACGTAGTGTGACCTAACGTTGCTTACATTTACGTCATATGGTCTTTAGTGGAGAGTTGTCTAATTGGCAATAAAACTAGACCATTTTTAACCAAATTCATCGGTATTGGTTTTCTACATATTGACCATTAGGGAAGGATCGGATAGTGTCACAAAATGAAGCTTTTTGTTGAATGACACAATGAACGAGTTAAGAAGATTTTACCATTTTGACGAGCAGTTGAGACTAATTAATCTTAGTTCAGAAGGTTAGTTATAATTGAAAATGTTTATAACTAATGTCTATTTTTTGTTATCAAAAGATTTTAGTAAAACATCTAATAAGCAAAAAGCGAGTTTACCAGTAGAGAACGTGATAAGATTTGAATCAAACTTTTGAACGTTGGTTCAAACATTATGATGTCGATGATAAGCCAGGGTGAAAGCTATCAATTCAACAATTAAGAAGAGAAATACGGCCATAAAGATTCCAAATACACATATCGGTACTGAAACTATCCTTGTTGTATTCTATAAGTATGCTATTGCATTTGATGTCGTTTAATTATATGTTTCAACTCAAAAGTAAACGAGATAAAGCATATATGCAGTATGTTTGAATGGAGCTCCATTTTTTCCTTTATGTCTAGCTTTTTCTAATGCAGATCTCGCTTTTGGCCATTTCACTATTCAAGTAAAGGTATAAATAGTATGAAATATTCGTATACAAATACCGTTTTAATGAATACTGGTTCTCATGCGAGTAAACTGTTACATTAAATATTCTGTTTACTGGTCATGCTAGTGTGTCCACTATGAGGCCTGTGTTTTAGCAATTCCGATTCCTATAAAAAATAAAGACACGATAATGTTATGAAAAATGAAATTTATTTGTACTTGCTAAGAAGCAGACTAAAATTTCGACATGACTCTCTTTTCTTCTGTTTCTTTAGCTCATAGTTATGATTTCACATTATCAGAAATTGCACTTATATCAAATTTTAATGGAAGAAATAAAATATTATTTTCAGAAAGCCTCACCTGACAAACATTAAACTCCGTGACAATTTTCTGAATGACAAAATAGCGTACTTTTTTTTTCTCACTTAAACGTAATTTTTTTACTAAAATAGTGAATGAAAAAATAAACTCAATAATAGAATTAATAAAATCGGTATACCTACAGGACACAATCAGTACTGAAACATTACTGAAAAAAATCAGTACTGAAACATTACTGACTAAATCAGTACTGAAACAGTGCTGAAACATACTGACAAAATCAGTACTAAAACATTAATGACAAAATCAGTACTAAAACATTACTGACAAAATCAGTACTAAAACAGTATACTGTCAAAATCAGTTCTGAAACAGTACTGAATTTATAGAATAAGTAAATGTTCCGTTTTTGTATAATAAAAGAGGGACGAAAGATACCAAAGGGACAGTCAAACTCATAAATCTAAAACAAACTGACAACGCCATGGCTAAAAATGTAAAAGATAAACAAACAACAGCACACATGACACGACATAGAAAACTAAGGAATAAACAATACGAACCCCACCAAAAAACTAGGGGTGATCTCAGGTGCTCCGGAAGGGTAAGCAGATCGTTTAATAAACAGTACTGAATTAAAAGAATGTATAACATTACATGTTTTCTGTCTTGCCGAACAATACTGATATGCACGAGGGTAGAAATGTACCAAACAAAAAACGTGGCTAAATTCTTGGTAGTGTAGGTGATCATTTAGATCCACTTTTTCTAAAAGAGGTTAATATGTTTAACTGAAACAAATATATTTTTTTAAGTTCCACAATTAACTCTATTTCATTCCTAAGATGAATTAGCTTCATCAAAAATCACGAAGTATGGTTCAACAAAGATGCAGTAAATTATGTAACTATCATAAAGTGAGCATTTTTTTCAATTAAATTTTGTGTTAGCGTGCCAGATTAAAAACCTGTTGCATGGACATAGGGATTGGATTAGAACATAATTTAAGTAGGCAAATGAAGGCTTCTATAATTGATCGAACCATACACAGCTCTCTCTATATTGCTTTATTGCAAATTGCTGCTTATGCTGGGGAAAGACACAATTTTTTAAAGAAAGTTATAAGTAATATTTTAGAAAAAGTTCCCTTGTGAATGTTTATTCTATACAGTATGTGTTAAAATGTACCGTTAGAATATAGATATTCCATAAATATTTTATACATTGACACGAGTTGGAAATTATGCATCTGCAGGTACAGAAATTACATGGTTTTTAATGATTTGATTATCAAAATTATTTTAAATCTTAATCTGAGGACCTTATTCTCAATACAAAAATATAAGAATTGGACAAATATCGCAAAAATGCATTGACATATACAATCATACGTTTTTATTTTCTGAAACTATTATGGATTGTTAAAAACCTATTGACCTTTTAAAATGATGCGTGTGAAACTAAATTATGGTAATGAATGGTAAAACGATATATAGAGATAATATTTCTTTTTATAAACAAAGAAATTCACATGATATGTTAAATGACTTGATATGAAGTGAAAAGCAATGCAGGAAAAAGATAAATATGAACTAGAACCATTTTCATCAAATAACAAAACTATACAAAAAAAGTGTGAGAATTTCAAACGGACAGGATGGTCCAACAAAAAAGAATTTGTTTTAGCATGTGTAGGATACTGTATAGGATTAGGGAATGTCTGGCGGTTCCCTTACTTGTGTTATAGAAATGGAGGCGGTGCGTATAGATTTTTAATATTTACTTTTTTTTTATACCTAGATAACAATTGGCATTTTATTGAATGAAATTTATATTAATGTTTATGTGTAATTTTGATAGTTTACAAGGACAAATTAGCCCTCAACTAAATGATTTCACCGTAAATAATTAACTATAGGTTCATTTATGAGCTATGAAGAAGCAGATTCAGCAGAAAATGCTATTGTGCTTTATCGCCTTCACGAACGAACTCCCTAAACAGAGTAGATAGACGAACAGTATAATCTCATGTAATATACATATTTCATTAGTTTTTTGAAACAATCTCATATTTCTCATCGCTCCTACTGAAATAAAGAAAGAAGAAAACCGTGATGAAGAATATTCGCAAAACAACTAAATAAAGGCAACAGAAGTATACCACTGTTCAATAGTCATAATTCGATATAGGAAAAACAAATCCATATTACAAACTAAAACCAAGGGAAACACATCACCTACACAGGCAAATTTTGTTCACTTGAAATTTGGCTGTGTACAACAAAAACACTACGGAACATAAGAAACACGACAACAAAATCAAACGTCAACATACATAGTAACTGACTGTAAATACCAAGTGTCATATTTCTGACTTGGCACAGAACATTTTACCGCTACAATTGCAACACTACGTGATAGGAATACAGTACAAATAAACGCAAGGACACTCAACACAGAGCATTTCATAAATACATACTAAAGTGGGGCGCTCATATTCGCCGGGGACAAAATTTCGACGTTTTATGATTTTGAGGAGTACAAGCTTCAAAGGATGGTTAAAATGGAAGAAACATGCCGGTTAATTATATTTTTATAACAAATATGATTATTTTTTAAATTGAGACAAAATTGCGGCACTTACCGAAACACGGACAAAGATTTTAGGTCAATTTCCTGAATGAAAAACACGATTTCAAAGAAGTATTTCTTAGTATTTTTATTTTACTAATTGCCCTTAATTTCAGTTCTCAAAACCTTTGAAATGTCTGCTCCTTATCTTATGTATAATGATATTGATTTGATGAATATTGTTGAAAGCTGCAGTTATTTGGTTTTAAATAGATGTGTAAAAACGGCGAATATATGTCTTCTTGAACAAAACATCAGGAAATTTCAAACACCCATTAATCTAACTTTTCGGGTGATTATTTTCAAACAAACACGTTTACAAGCTTAGGCATATTTTGCATTTGAAGTTATCTTCATATAGAAATATCAGTTTACTTCTAAAACATATAGACCTGAACATAAACTGTAGAAAACATGGAAAGATATGGCGAAAATGAGTACCCCACTCTAGTAATATGGTAATCCATTACGACATTTAAACACCAGAATAACAACTGACACTGAATTTACGACAGCACATTAGAACACCACATACGAAATATAAACTGTGCGTCCAATTAATGGATCATCGTCACCAAAAGTGACGTATTTATGTAATTTTCTAAATATAAAAAAAAAATATTTGTAGACATCTACAAGACTATCAAATTTAGATTAAGTTTGTTAAACTGCAAATCTTTCGCCCCACTTTCATATAAGACCAAATAGTAAACACACATGAGAAAGAAAAAAAAGCATAAAACAAAAACCCTGAAAAACATTACTCAAAAATAAGACAATATGAAATATTTCGAAAATACCGAATTTCAAACCACAAACTAAACAAACCGTTTAATCAATTGAGTTTTATTATAACAGACTTTGTTAACTTGTTTTTCTTAAAAGACATTATAATAAACAAAAACTATAACTAATCCAAAACATTATGATACCTATAACTTTATATGATATTTAAAGATATAAATAAAATTAGGATCTCTAGAGAGCCCGTTTTGATCTGCTCACAGAGATATATGTGCATCTTCAACATCAAGCATAAGCAGATGAAAATCGTCATTAGAGAACAACCATGCAATTCAATATAAAATTGAATGAAGCTTTCGAATGATTATAAAGACTTGTATGTAGATCATATCTTGTTGACATTAAAAGTTTGCTTCTATATATTATAATTTTTAAGATTTTATAACAGGCAAATAGATAGCTCTTATCCTACTTCCACCATCAATAGATCAGACGACATTACATATTCTGATATCTAAAGATCCGCCATCACATTTCTTTAGTAAGCTAAAATTCTGAGACACGTCGTATCGTGATGATGACCTTTAAATGGACGTAGTGTTGATTTCAATCATTTTTCTTCATAACTTTGTTGGGTCCATCTATTAGTATTAGGGGACGCAGGACTATTTTTAAATTCTTCAAAAGTTTTTTTTTAACTTAATATAAAATGGAGTTGGGATGTAGCAATGCAATCACCTCCTTGTCACATACTCCATTGCTATGCGTGTAGGTAACAATAGCACCAATACAATTCTATTTTACAGTCATGTTTTTTTTTACCTGAAGATGAAACTCATAGAACATGGAAAACTATATTTTTTTTATTAAATTCTTGGAGGATTTTTTTTCAAGTGCAAATATTATTGACACTTGACCATATTTATATTTCGGGCTATTATGCAACGCCGTCATTCTAGTAACTGCTGTTCATTATTTTCTAGTTTTTCTGAATTTCACGAAACGAAACACCCTTGTACCCTATGGGGAATGCAACACGGATAATTGCGCGCTTGTTACACGTAGTACGTTTCATATTATAAGTATAATAATTTGGTCGGTATATGGGGTCAAGGCTAAATCTTAATCTTCCATCGTAGACATTTTAAGTAATAGGAACAACTTTTCCACCAAAAGCGTTCAGTTGATTAGATATAAATATGTACTAATTTGAACCCTTGATCTCAGATGTCTTCTATTTATTAGGATTTTTTATGTGTGTAGAAATCTTTTTCAAGAGCAACGTGTTAATTAATACCTGCAGGATCATAGTATCGTTCATAATAATATAATCTTCAGACTTACCTTTCATGACAATAATATACAAAGAGAGGAATTATGATTATGTCAAGTGTCAAGAAAATATAGGATATAATCATTTTCAAACGGTTAATAACCTTCAGTATCTTTACCTCTGAATAATATCTGATATTAAAGCGCATCAGTTAACATCGCTTAGTTTTTGATACTGTCATGGAGACCGAAAAATATAAATTTGAAACAGAAACAATTTCTGACACGAATGAAGATGTAAAGGAGGAAGTGCGGGTTCAATGGGCGAACAAAGCAGAATTTGCTTTATCATGTATCGGATTTTGTATTGGACTAGGAAATGTTTGGAGATTTCCGTACCTATGCTATAAAAATGGAGGGGGTTCGTATATTTAACATTTTTCTTATTCATAGCATGAAAATACTGCAGCTGAATATGCTTTCAGTTGAAGGGCAACAAAAACATTGTAAATAACCTAAGTCAAAACGTTTTAAACAATTCAATTTACGTGAGAGCAACCTGTTGATTTAAGAAAACAGACAAACACGATCTATAAACATGATAAAATAATTTTGAAAACCATTGTATTTACTTTTAAACTTCTTATTGGCCTTGCACAATTGACCCTATAAGTTTGATTTTAAAAAGAGCTTATCTGAAATCATTACAACCCTCTCATCCACCTTGAAAAGTTTTATGTATTTCATCCCTGTATCCCTCTTGTTTCGACACTGTCGAGGAAACACAAGTTATCAATATTGTTCAATGAGATGACATGTACATCGGTTTTGTAGTGGAATGTCAAATTAAACGAGATCAGTTTCAATTCACTCTGCCCGCATATAACCTTGAACCAACTATTGTTGCTTAAATAATTACCTGATGCAAGGTTTATTTTTTAGATGTAATAATTGTTACAGACAAAATATTAACAGTCAGTAAAATTACTAAGTACTTTGTGCAAACTATAGTACTATTACGTAGGAATTTACACTTTAAAAGATAAATCTTAATACTAGTATGCTGAAAATCACTTGTGCGCGTGAGAAAGCGACGACCGAAATGTTTTGATAACACGTAGGCTGACTTACACGTGATATCAATTTGATGTTGTATTTCCAGCACCAAGCTGCATACTACAAAATAATTATTTTTAATTTTTATGATAAATTTATTAAAGATATCAACTTAAAAAAACCATTGAAGTAGGTATTATTTTCTAAGACCAAAGGACGATAGTTTTACAAATAAACAAGTTATCGAATTGCCTTAAACAATGATTCAAAACCCCTTACCGTTTAGAACCCTATAATAGGGCACAGTTTGACATAGATAAACTTTTCAAAAGATAAATAAAAATAACAGACGATCTGACTTCTTCCAAATGTAATTCAAACAATCATTACAGACATCATCCTATATTAACCACCGACTTTAATGATCAAGCAAGGGTAAACAAGGATAAACAAGTTTGTGATAGCTCAAATCTTACCTAACTCAAGACAGTTGTTTAACATTCAAATAGAAGAACAAGTTTGTTTTTAAAAATGGGGCATTTTGTAGCTATGTGATATGTGATTTGCTCATTGTTGAAGGCCGTACAGTGACCTATAGTTGTTAATTTCTGTGTCATTTGGTCTCTTGCGATAGTTGACTAATTGGGAATCATTCCACATCTTCTTTTTTTTATATTAACTCAACTGATCTCTCCTAATTTCAAACAAAACTAACAATACAAAAAATCTAAATTATCGAATTTAATTCTCAGTAAAATTTAAGCTAATAAAAACTACCTGTTTAGACTAAACAGACTAAAACATCGATCTGTATACATATAAATTGATAATTATTTAATGTTTAACCGCAATTGTGTATGCGCCGGTCAAGACACTGCAATAAATGGTTGTGATTTATTTCTTTTTTCATGTTTTGTAATGACGGGGTATTGCTTACTGTACAGTAAATTACAGTAACAAGGTTGAATCAAACGTTTGAAAATCAGGACAACACAAAACAAATCAAAAGTTGCCATCGGAGAATAGTCATGAAGATAAGTGACAACAAGAGAAATGTTTATCCTAATGGTACAAATAAGACAAAGTACAATAGTATTATCGAGTTTTAATAGGGATACCATGTCCTAGATACGCATGATTTTGTTTGGTTCAGTTTAGGCGGAATATATTTCATTTGTATATCAATTTATTTGACTATTTCCAAAAAATCAAAATCGTCTAAATATCTAAGAAGCAGTGTTTCTTTGGGTGTTTATATGAAGTCTTGCCATCAACTGTGATTTATAAAAGTAAAAAATGAAACTCAAAACAAGGGACTGAGCTAGTTCCTATCAAAAATTCGACAGTAATCTTTAATTGTGAAAGAACATAAATATTTCGAAGCATGCACTTAATGACTTTATTTCGTTAGATTTCGTTGGGTGTACAAAAAACGTTTTTAAGTTTTATTACGGAAAAAGGAATTGTCATGACTGACATAAATACTGTTATACCGTATTGTTATTTTGATAAATAGAAGCATGTCTGTTTCATCTATTACGCATATTTTATTTATAAGAATATGTATTTTTGTTTTACATAATACAACAATGCACAATTGTAAGACTAAAGAGATATGGAGAAAATAACTTCATCCGCCAATGCACTTGTATTGCTTTTATTTATCTTGGCAGAAGGTATGAGTTTCTAAATAAAAATCAAAATGCTCAAATCGGATTGTTCTATTAGGTCGCTTCAAAGTTTACTTCTGTTATTTCATACGGCTTTTTCGCACAATGAAATTGATACAAGTACAGATTGAATTTTGTTGTCTTTCAGGGGCATTTCTGATACCATACCTGCTCACTGCACTTTTTGCAGGGCTGCCAATGTACTTTATGGAACTAGCATTGGGACAATGGTTAAGTATTGGTGGACTTAGCGTATGGAAAATAACTCCAATTTTCAAAGGTAATATCCGACACTGACTTTATTTATTTTTCTGATCTATTATCGATGCTAAACAAAAATTTGACTGTGACTTGTTTAACTCATTAATCGACATAAATCGACATGTCAACTTTTTTTTTTGGAGTATTCGCCTTCTTATATTACTCTCGTTGAGCGTTGCGTATGAGTCTATGACATCTAGCTAGCAATGCGTTCATTATATACCGTCTTTGAAATAAATTTAATAACCATAACTTTATAATTATGATAGTATATTGTATGGTAGGGTATCGAATGCAATGGAGGAGTCCATTATTGCCATGTTTTCTGTCAAAGACTGTTATAAAGTTTATAACTTATAGTCTTTTTAATGGATTCAAAACAGGGAATTGATATTCTCGAATTTTATAAAAAAAAAAAAAATAAGGCTTTTCTACCTCAAGAATAGTTTACCTAGCTGCTTTTCGCAAAAAGAGTAAGGAATTTATGGTCCTCAACGCTCGTTCGTACTTTATTTTTCCTTTTTAACTTTTTTTTATTCCAGCGTCACTCATGAGTCTTTTGTAGACGAAACGCGCGTCTGGCACAAATACAAAATTTCATTCCTTGTATCTATGATGAGTTTATTCATTGTCAAATTAAATCAAATGTTTTCAAATTTTGGTTCTTTAAGGGAACATATCTGTTTTAAAATATAATTGTCAACATTCAACCTCCCTTTTTCATATTAGTCCAGTCAAACTAAGATTTAACCTCAAACTAATTGCAACAGAACATGTTTTAGTTCTAATCTATAGCATTATGCCCTTAATATACACAGAAAAAAGTCCTTAAAATCTAACTTGAGGAAAACTCAAAATCAGCATGAAAAATCAGTATGGAAATTAACATTGGAAGGGGAGACAACTTCGCCAAAATGAGTCTTTTTTTTTGGGGTCTTTTTCGGTTGATTTTCTTGAAATTTATGTAAAGTATGATACTTTGACGGGGTTATAAGTTTGGACTTGACTATATTATATAATCGTCTGCTCGTGAAATGTACAAAACCGAAGTGTTATGGGTAGTTTTATTTTTTTGGTGCATTTTTCATTATAGAAATTGCAAATTTGAAGCTTTGTGACCGTTTTGAAAAAATAATGTGAAAATTTGGTATTGTTTAGATCTGTAAATTATATTTTTTAAGCATCTTACTTGTCTAAAGAAACTTTAAACCACTAAAAGAAGAATACATGCTTAATTGTTTTTATTTAATTTGAGATTCTTTACCTTGACATGTTAAAAAATTCAATAAATGGTCAACTAATGAATAACGAAATCTAGATACAGCTTGATAAAAGATATGCAAACACCTTTAGAGATGTTTGTTATACTCTAAAGACCGCTAAAAAATCAAGAATCAATACATTCTGATGGAAAGAAGCGGTAAAGTTATAATTTTGTATCAATTTTCATTGATATTTCTGCAAGAGTTATCTCCCTTTTCAATGCAAATCTTCATAGGAATTCTAAATGGTGATTTTTTCAGTCTTCCTCAAGTAAGATCTTATGGGACTTTTTCCTGTGTATATTTTGGGTATTATGTTAAAGATTAAAACTTAAAAATCTTCTGTTGCAATTACTTTCAGGTCAGGGTCAAATTTATCTTAGATTGACTGGACTATATTATCAGAACAAGTATTGTTCATTTGGTTACAATTTAATGATGAAGATTAACGTTAACTATTTGCGTATCGTTCAGATATAATATATGATGAGTTACTACACAATATACAAACAATATACTGCTGTAACTATTTTTAAGTTATGTTTCTACGAAACTTCTTATTGTGATTTCTGATTGGATATAACAATTTTTGGTTTATATTTTTTTGTCTGTTATTGTTTTATTTTATCATAAATGTTTTCGATATTGTCATCTACATTGAAAGGAAGAAAAGATTGAGGTTTAAACAAAAGTTAAATTCCCGACGGAGTGGTGGCAGAAATCAACATGTTAGTGTGAAACATGCAAGTAAAACTAATATAATTGATAATTGAATTTTTAGAATTATCACGGATAAGTAGTCATTCTAAAACATATGCATTTTAATTCCTGTAGGAGTTGGTTATGCTTCAGCTGTGATGGCCGCCTGGTTGAATTGCTATTATATCGTCATTTTGGCCTGGGCAGTATACTACCTCTTCCGATCTTTTACTTCCATCCTACCTTGGTCTACATGCGATAATGAGTGGAACACTGCAAGTTGTATAGCTAAGTACCAGAAACTTGCTAATTGTACGAACGGAACATCTTGGACAGTAGGGATGAATATGTCTTCCAATATGTCCGAATGTTCAACAAATGGGCTAAATTCCACATCACCTGTAAGAGAATTCTGGGAGTAAGTAATGATTGATAGTATCATATTAAAACACCTTTTAAATTCGGATGTAAACTTAAGGTATAAAAAATATTTCAATTGATTGAGAAAAAAACCCTTAGCATACTCACTGATTGAAATAGTAAACAATGATTGGCATATTCAAGCATTTATGAATGACAACGATTCAAACAATATCACAAATGATGTGTCTGAATATTTTGATAATTGAATTTTTATCTTTGATATTAGCTTATTGACCATCATACAAGTGAGAGGTTTGGCTAGCTATAAATCCAGGTTAAATCCCCCATTTTTTACATCAGAAAATGCCTTTGCCAAGACTTGAATAGGACAGTTATTATCCATTTGTTTTATGTGCACCAGCGTTTCATTTTACCATTTGATTAGCTAGGGACTTTACGTTTTGAATTTTCCTCGGTATTTTTGTTATTTCATTTTTTAACATTTCTGATTGAAATTAAAGATGATTTGTAATGTTTACTTTTTGTATATAATAGACGCCACGTACTGCAGATAAGTTCAGGTGTGGATGAGCCTGGTGACATCAGATGGCAACTTGCTTTGTGCTTGCTACTGATTTGGGTTCTGTGCTATTTCTGTATATGGAAAGGAGTCAAATGGACGGGAAAGGTATTAACATTTGGTATATGTTTGAAAAAAAACACGTGCTAATCTACAGACGATATCAATATATGAAAAGTATATTAAAATGTACATAGATATTTTAAATGGTTTGTTTGCATAAAACTATGAATTGAAATCAAACGTTAAGAACATACTGTATTTCTGGTATATTCAAAAACCTTTTTAACATTCAAGATACACGGATTTAATAATGATAGTGTTATAACTGTTATTTAGAAATAAAACATGATAAGAAGCTATAATATAAATACTCACAAACCAATAAAGAAGAAAACAGAATACTTTAAAAAAACCCAAAGGTAAACCACATAGTTTTTTATATTAATTTTAAAAAGTGTTGGATGGACAATTCTTTATATAAATGATAAAAAACGAATAATCAAAAACAATGTGTCATATAGATAAAAAGGAGATGTGTGGCCTTCTACAAGTAGTAAATAAAATCAAACAAATCAAAACAAAATATCTCTTTACGACAGCATGCAGTTTTCGATTTGATTTGATTTGATTTTTGATGTTTTAACGCCACGTTTAAGAACCGCATTTAGGTTATTTCGTGGCGGTCAGTTTTTATTGGTTGAGGAAGCCGGAGTGCCCGGAAAAAACCACCGAATTTTGATAGGCAAATTGACAATCCTAGTCAATTAAGATTGGAGTCGAGTAAACCCGAACTAGCGGGGTTCGAACTTACAACCACAGTGTTGACTGGCTAGTGATTACAGTAGTTACTGCTTAGACCACTCGGCCGACAAGGCCCCTTGCAGTCTTCGACGAAAGACAAATTGACAAAACGACATAATCTAGAAAAAAAGTTAAACAAGAGTATCAAAGATAGATCACTGCAAATTTAGATCAAACACAGTGATTTATTTTCCCCACTTGACTATTTAATACATTTACATATTTGGTAAATATTTCCCCCAAATGTTTTTCATTGTGTTTATATATATTTTTTTTATAGGTAGTATATTTCACGGCAACATTTCCATATATCCTACTGATAGTTCTACTGATTAGAGGTGTGACATTACCAGGAGCAAGTGAAGGCATCAAGTTCTACCTATTACCTGATATCAACAAATTAAGAGATTCCAAGGTAAACATAAATCTATTTAAATACTAGTAATTTTTAATATTGGATAGATGTATATGAGTCATGGTCAAATGGTATACGTAGCAGAGAACTAGATACAAGAAGATGTGGTATGAGTGCCAATGAGACAACTCTCCATCCAAATCACAATCTACAAAAGAAAACTAATATGTTTTGTTTGAAATCTGTCATACTTGTCTATATATTCTTAAATTTGCTTTAATACTCTCGACCTTCTTTCAATTAGGGTCTCAGCAATTCGTATCTCTGTACAATTTGTAACAGCACCTATCATTTTCGTCGCAAATGAACTTATATAAAGAATTGAGTAATTGCCTAGAGTTTTATTTATTACAGGTATGGATAGATGCAGCAACTCAGATCTTCTTTTCTTACGGATTGGGCTTAGGTTCATTGATAGCCCTTGGTAGCTACAATAAATACAATAATAATGTCTACAGGTATGATGCATACTTATCTATCGTGTTACACATTGGTTAGAATCATGACATACCATGCCGCAGTAAAAGAAACCGTAATAATAAGAAAGTTTAATAAAAAAAGTATAAATCGAAAGGTTATTTACATTTTTCAGAGATATGTGTTTAAGAACTCTATTCTTTTTCAAACTGCTTGCTATAAATGATACCTAGATTAAGGAGTTTAATGTTAGATATTCATTCTGTTTCAAGTGATCCTTATTTGACGTCTTCATTTTCCCTGTAATTCGAGATCTTTCAGTAAAGTTTTATTGGTATAATGTACATATTAAACTGACGGCCATTGTTATATTATAGTTCGTTTCTGTGTGTGTTACATTTTTATGTTGTGTTTTAGTTGTGTCGAAGTTCTCTTATATTTGATGCGTTTCCCTCAGTTTTAGTTTGTAACCCGGAATTTGTATTTTTCTCAATCGATTTATAAATTTCGAACAGCGGTATACTACTGTTTATTTATACAAAATACAATTATTATACACAAAACAAAAGCATGCAACTAATTTTTTACATGCTTCTGACTTGAAACAGGTACATTCCGAATGTAGTTAGATAAATTTCTTTCACTGTTTTCGTCTAAATATGTATTTATTTGCCGCTTGATCATAAACATCACTCCTTCAGCCTCCTGTC
This sequence comes from Mytilus edulis, assembly GCF_963676685.1. Lineage (NCBI taxonomy): Eukaryota > Metazoa > Mollusca > Bivalvia > Mytilida > Mytilidae > Mytilus > Mytilus edulis. The sequence goes on along the minus strand of NC_092344.1, from coordinate 78,561,939 downwards.
AATCAATGACACACATTTCTGAACTTTTGACAACCTTAAAGATCCTACTGAACTTGACATTTAGGATACTAGTACGTCTGCTTCATATCCACTTACAAATATTTCCAACTAACCGTTAAGCAAACAATAGCCAATTTGTCAGTCATATCCTTATATATTTCTTGAAATTCGGATCTCTAACAAGCGAGGTTTGTTTTTCAGTTTTCCAATAGTCAACGTCTCATTTTTAAATAGAAACATACCTTTGTCCTATTGGATATGGCGTTTACATATCTCAATTCACCATTGTGCGGTTTTTTTTTCGTATTATGGGATTTTTTTTATGAACATAGGTACGGTCCTAACCAAAAATCAAATAAAACTATTTCGAGAAAGATCGACTGAAATCAACACAACAAAAAATTACTTTGCACGATTTATATTGTATTGGTTTCACTCACGAGTGACAAGTTTCCGTTGTCTTATATTGTTTCAAAATATCGTCTGATTTCCGATTGTTTCATGACATTTGGACGAAGTCTGGATTTGCTTGGAGGTGATCCATGAATTACAGGAGCTGCTAGCCTGTCAACACATATAGGAAATCGTGCGATCTTTGATTTGGAATGAATTTTAGTCGTGTATATTAAAAATTGATTGATGATTTTGGAACATCGATAACCTAATTGAAATGCAGATATTCGAAAAACATCTCATAGTGTGTATTTATTTCATTTTTTGCAGAGATGCTTGTATGATATCAGTATTGAACAGTTTTACCAGTATGTTTTCTGGATTTGTAATTTTCTCAGTTGTTGGATTTATGGCACATGAACAAAATAAACCAGTATCAGAAGTAGCTGCGTCAGGTATATCTGGTTTAACTTGAGGTTCTACTTATTTACTATATCCTAACGTATCGTAATGAATCATAATTTGCAAATATTTCATGTCGTTTCATCAAACATCTTAGATATTTTCTTGTAAAAAACATATATATATATATATATATCTTAGAGTTTTGAAGAAATGCCAATATTTGTTCACTTCACTGTATTTATTTGACAGGACGATGAACTTCAGATAATGTTTCTGGTAGTATTTACATGTATTCACAAGCCATTCTAGTGCTATCACATTAATGTGTTTGTTAATTATAGATGTCTCTTACCGCACACAAGTTATATAATTATCAAATAGTAGTAAAAACAACGTAGTATTTTTGTCAGCATAGACGAACAAAATCATATTCTCTAACGGTGCTACTTTTTCTATTTTTGAATACTCAGACCAAGAACAGTTGGTTATGTGTGGTATTGTTCAGTTTAAGAAATGGGAGTCAAATATATACAAGACCATGCATATACATGGTAATTTGCTTATACTATCCATAGCAATGAATAACCTTTTATGAAAATTGAAAAACCTTTTTTCAAGACGGGGAATGGGTTTTAAAACTACGTCTGTATTATTGCTGCTGTCTGCTAAAACCAGCCATCTCCATCCACTCAAGTAGGCAGTTGAATAGTGGGGGATGGGTTTAATCAGACTATTATTGCATTTGTCCATAGATAAATGAACAAAATATGTTCCGGTCATAAGTCTGGATACTTGAACTGAATACTTATGTTTGTATAACTTGTTTTAGGTCCTGGTCTAGCGTTTCTAGCTTATCCAAGTGCTGTTATCCAGTTACCGCTATCACCGCTCTGGGCTTTTCTATTTTTCCTGATGATAATAATGCTGGGAATGGATAGTCAGGTATTGACGTTTAATAATTTATGTTTGATGTTACGCGTCTTCTGTTTGGCTGACGTCGTTTTGTTTATCATATCATAGACACAATTTTGTCATTTACGTTTTTTCATGATTTACGCCGGTTTAAAATGGAATTTAGATTTAATTATAAGAAATAACTGTAATATTTTATCAGTCTATTCGAAATAACATTAAAAATGTGGTGCACACTGTTAAATAATCCACTACGTGCGTTATTCAGTGTGAACAACATTTTTTTATGTTATTTCTTCATAGACAGAAAAAATATTAAGGTCATTCCTTAAATAAATTAATTACTTCATCTGTTCCATTTTGTTATTTTAGTGTTGTACTTCAATAATGTTATTACACAAATGTATTTGGATTTATATACATCTGTACAATCTTGCCTATTGATATAAAAAAAGAAGATGTGGTATGATGCCAATGAGACAACTCTCCACAAAAGACCAAATGACACAAAAATTAACAATTATAGGTCACCGTACGGCCTTCAACAATGATCAAAGCCCCATACAATACCCATTTTCACAACACATTCAATCAAATTATTACTAGAATCTGTGTTCCAGTGAATGTCGCTTTCTGTAGGCTAGTAGTTAGCTTTTCTGTGTTGACATAAATATAAATGTTAGTGGTATTTTCTATTTACAAAATTTTAATTACTTGATTTCATCCAGGGTTTTATTCGACACATACGAAAAGCAAAAACGGGAACATAATTTCCTATGATATTCACAGAGATAGTTTGAAAATGGCCGGAAAGAAGACCTTTTAAAACTCTTTAACACTTTAAACACTTACCTTCTCTAATTTTTTTTGAGTGGTTAAGCTTGCTATAAATCAAAGTTTAATCTACTTTTTTTGACATAATAAAATTCCTGTGGAAAGTCAGGAATAGGATAGCTGTTATTATTTGATTTATTTCACTTGACTAGGCGGAGTTTAACCAGTTTGCGTATTTAAAACCAGTCCATAAAAAAACAGTTGTTTCGGGATAAACTCATCAATGAATTGTCCAGTTATTCGTCCCATATCATACCCTCAGTTCATTTTAATATCTAATTAGTGGCACCGATAGGTGATTAGAAAATCAGTTATGATTATAACAGCCATCATCCTCATCACACACATCTCCAAAAAGACCTGTACTTATGCAAAAAAAAAAACGGAGACTCCGCGCGATTAGTTACAATAACATTTCTAATATCTATTCGTTTAATGTGTTTGAGCTTTTGATTTTGCCATTTGCTTTTGGATTTTCCGGTTTGAATTTTCCTCGGAGTTCGATATTTAAAAAAAAAATTATATTAAGGTAACCTGTTGACAGTCATAAATAAAGGCAATAGTAGTAAACCGCTATTCAATATTCATATATCAATTCAACTGAAACGAGTCCGGGTCAGAAATCAAATCCGAGGGAAACACATCAACTATAAGAGGAAAACAACGTGTCGTGATATATGGAATGGCTATTGGAAGACAAATCTTTGAAATGACAGAACTGGTCTAAAATGAAATTTTTAAATATTATATATATGTATGGTTTCTTTTACAATTAAGCAAAGTATCGGATAATTGTACTTCACTTGGGAAACAATGTTTTCAAAATTATTAGTTCCTGTTGGCTTCTATGCTTTATATTAGAAAAACGGACATAGTGAAAATGGAAACAGTAACCAACATGTGTACTCAACCTCTTGAAAATCGCAACATAAAATAATGCAGTATAATTCAGTTAATTTTAAAGAATTTTTCCATTATGTTGTAGTTTTGTACAATGGAAGGATTTTTCACAGCCATTATTGACGAATTTCCACATCATTTCCGTAAACGACGAGAATTATTTATAGGATTTGTTTGCCTCATTTCTTACCTCATTGGACTCTCTATGATATCAGAGGTGAGATTTATATGTATGTCATCAAGGTTTTAAACATATAGATATCTGAAATCATATAACAATCATCAGTATAGTTTATCGATGTTCAAATTTCATATACTCATTTAGAAGACACAAACCAAGATAAAAAAAAACACTCTTCAACGAATCAGATGCGCTCCAATGGAGTGTGGCTGTGTGTTTCGACACAATAAGCATATTCCTAATTCATGAATGCAATACAAGCTATGTAAATAAAGTGTAAGTCAAATTTTAAACTCGGAATATAAATTAGCGTTTAAAACTACATATCAGATGAACGTTCTAAAGAACTGAGACCACAAAAAACATGTCGATGGTCATTTGAAACACAGGCACATCGTATTCATCAGTCAACCAATTTGCCATGTATGCTGTTCTTTTACTGTAGAGATATCATCGGTTAAAAAAATAAAAAGTTACAAGACGACGATCGCTAGCTCAGTAGTCATCACTTCTGTGTTGACATGCATTATATAGTATCGTTATATTTATAAATAAACTGTTTACAAACTTTTTAATTGTTTGAAATACTAAGAATTTTCTACTACAGGAACGGTCCCTTTCCTGTTTTTGACAAAATATTTCCAAAATGTTGGCTCTTAATTTTCTTAAACTGTATAGTTTGTTTGGCTTTAAAACTTTTCTTATTCGAGCGTCACAGATCTATGAGTCTTTTGTACATGAGACAAAAATACAAGCCGCGAACGAGGGTCTTGATTGAGACCTCCTTACCTGTTTTCTTTAATTGTAAACGATCTTTTCTCTATCATTTTTTTCACATATTTATATTTTCTCTCTATTCTAACATCCCATTATTTTCGATTCTTTTTTTTTAAATTTTTTTCTATTCTTTATTTTTTTTATTATTATTGAAGTATTAAACCAATTTTTAAGACGTTTCGACCATTGGCCTTCTTCAGTTTTTTTCCCTATTTAATGGTCTTCTTGGTTAAACTGTTTGTGGCTGAACACTTTAACCAAGAGGACCATTGTATAGAAGACATATGACAAATGACCGAAACGTCTTAAACATTGGTTTAATACTAAAGTAATGTAAAGAATGTTCCCTTGATTGCAATTTTTAATACAAGGCTTTATTTTTTAGCCAATGTTTCCGTAGTATTGTTCCATTATTCTCTATTTCTGTAAACCCTATCCATATTCTCTTGTATATGTATTTTGTTTTTTTACAATCTTTATTCGTCTTTATTCAAGGGAGGGATGTATGTATTTCAACTGTTTGACTACTATTCTGCTAGTGGATTGTGTCTTCTTACGCTGATATTCTTTGAATGTATTGCTGTTGGATGGGGCTATGGTAAGAATTTAACTATTTTATTGCCAATTAATATGTGGAAATCGAGTTGTCCTACCTATATATTGTGCATGGACCATACGGGAATGAAGGTCCTAGTATATTGGAATAAAAACAAACATCTTCTTTTTTATATGATAGACAAGAACAAATAAAAGTAACACAAATCAATAATGCAAACATTGATAAATAATAGTGAACTCTTTTAAAATAACAATAAATGTTTAAGTGATTATGTCAAAATAAGAAAAATGACATTACAAACTTACATGGAGGAAAATATATTCAATATTTTCCTAATAATTCTATACAAAGTTAAAAAAAAAAAAAAAAAAAAAAAAAAAAGGTCAGTGAACAAAATTCTTTGAACAATTTTAACCGAATTTAAGCAAATATACATTATTAAAGTCAGTTTTTAAAATATACTCGTCGATTTTGTTACAATCTTAGTTTTTGTGCCCCACGATAGCAGAGAGGCATTATGTTTTCTGATCTGTGACTCCATCTGTCTGTCCAGCTTTAGGTTAAAGTTTTTGGTCAAGGTAGTTTTTGATGAAGTTGAAATCCAATCAACTTTAAACTTAGTACACATGTTACCCATGATATGATCTTTCTAATTTTAATGCCAAATTAAAGTTTTAACCCCAATTTCACGGTCCACTGAACATAGAAAATGATAGTGCGATGTTCAGGTTAAAGTTTTTGGTCATGGTAGTTTTTGATGAAGTTGAAGTCACATCAACTTGAAACTTAGTACACATGTTCCCTATGATATGATCTTTCTAATTTTAATTCCAAATTAAAGTTTTGACCCCAATTTCATGGTCCACTGAACATGGAAAATGATAGTGTGAGTGGGGTATCCGTGTTCTATGGACACATTCTTGTTCAATACTCATTAGCAGTCATAAGAAACTGCATATGTTCTGATAATATGTGTGAAAAAATTATGTATTTACTCTATTTACTAAGTTTATAAGGTATATATGGAAACATAAATAAGACTGACTTTATCTCTATGAAGTACATATATGTTGTAGAAACAAATATATCAACAAATCTTAAAAAAAAAAACATTTTGAGAACAATTTATTCAAATATATTTGTCAAAGAAAGGTTGCTTTATTATTTGTAGTTTGCTCAATCACACTTATTTATGAGAATATACTTTTTTCATATTTTAGGTGTAAACAGGTTTTTTGAAAACCTAAAAAGTATGTTTGGATACTATCCAAGTGTATTTTTCAAGTTTTCATGGGTTGTATCAACACCTGCTCTCAGTTTGGTAAGTTAGAAAATATATTCCATCGTTTTGTTAAAGCAAATGTATCAGGCTGAATTTCGCAAGTTCATATGTCAGTTTCTTCCTTAAAAGTGAGTAGAAATCATATCTATACTTGTGGGCAACCAAACATTGTGCGTTCTAGATTTATAAAATAAACAATTAATTACTTTACGTAAGAATATAAAATTAACGCATATGAGACCTAAGAACTCAATATCGGGATATTTGTGTTGTCGTATAAATTTGTAGATGTCTTTGGCTTTTTTTCAGGGAATTTTAATCTTTTCATTGGTGAAATTTGAACCTGTAAAATACCTCGAGTATTCCTACCCGTCATGGGCTCATGTTATAGGAGCATTTATGGCTTTGTCATCTGTCTCTTTAATTCCAATATACATGGTGTATAAGTTTGCTACTACTCCAGGAACATTTAAACAGGTACGTGAGTGTATCTTTGGAGTTTTGATTAAAGTTGTGTTTATGGTATATTTGCACAGCAATTTAAGAGGTGTAACATACGTAAGGAATATAATATCATTAGTCGAACAAAAATTTGAAGGTTTACGGCAAAAATAAAAGCAAAAGACGAACAGTTTACAAAACACAACACTGAAAACTAAAGAGAGCAACATGAAACCAACCAAAACCCGCAAGTCTCAGTTGCTTCAGAAGCAAAAACAAGTAACATTACATGAAATACCGAACTCTAAGTAAAATTAAAATAGAAAGTCCGTTTACCATGGTAAAATCAAAATATCAGACCCAACAAACGAATGGAAAACAGCTGTCATATTTCTGAAGCAGATCATACTAAACTTGTAGCATCCAGTTGCTCGTGTAAGAACAAATCTTCAATAATTCTTATTTTATGACGTCACAATCGAGAATAGAGGACGAGATCGTGGTTATGACTTTTGAAACATATCCTTCTTCATCTGTGCAAAAAAGATATTCCAAAACAGTTTTTCCAATGTAAATTAAAAGAACTTTATTGTTTATTATTCTTTCTATTTTTAACTTCACATTTAATTATCCACGTGAATTTACTATGCAAACCAATTATCCTCTCATGACATTTGTTGACAATTTCCATTTTCAATGTAATTATGATTTTAATTCTTCTTTCCAGCGTACGAAGCTTTTGTTTAGACCTGATATAGAGTTGCCTGGTGAACTAGGTCCACCACCTTCTTACACTGCTGTTACAACTATTATAGAACGGAATCATATTCTTTAATCATATAAAAATATTTCAAATATTTTCCAAGACCACTTTTATATTACGCTTAGTTTATGATGCAATTTATGATACAATGTATTTGTACGAATCTATTGAATAACAAATTAATAACTCAATAAATGTAGCATACTAAATGTTTGAGCCGCTTCTGTATGATTAATGTACAGTATGGTTGCTATGGAGACAAGATGTCAACAATTGTATGCTTTATTTGTCTATGACCTAGTAGTATAGTAGTGACGGTACTTACTTTGCAGCGTGCGTATCAGTGAAAGAGCAAATACTTATTTTAAAATCTTTAAGTTAAACTGGAATGTGATTGAATCCTGCTTTCCAGGCGAACAGGCTATCACAGCGGTTTCAATAAATTTGAATTTTGGTCAAGTAAAATTGACAAAAGAAAAACAGGTGTTTCATAAACTAAAACGATGTCCTTGTCATTATGTATTTATTTTTCAAATGTCTTGGTTGAATGTTTTATTCAGTACACATGCTTAAGGAAGCTTGCTTGTCATGTTTTGGAATTTTGGTTAGATTTTCGGAATCCTCTGCTTTTATCCATTTGAATACCTTAACAAATTTTGCTAGGTGACCCCCATTTTCTTTTTTAGAATTCTTTTACATGTATTATGATAAGCTGTCTGTTAAAGTCTTTTAAAATTTAAATTATTTTGATAGTTTTTGTGGACAAAAACTTGTCAATGATAAAGCTATGAATTGAAGAGAGAACATTTTCCCGCCAAAATTTTAAGATTATCTCACTGTTTTAAAGACCCATTGGTTGTCTTTGCAATTTTCTCCGCTTTAGTCGGGTTGTTGTCTCTTTGACACATTCCCTATTTCCATTCTCAATTTTATGATTCATTTGAGCTTATATTCAAATCATGGGACGTGTGAGTAACTGCAAAGGTTCATACATGCAATTTTGGAATTAGTTGAATATATAGGAAAAGTTCAATTTCAAACGAGAAAACTAACAGCATAATTTATGTACCAAAAAAATGAACGAAAAACAAATATGTAACACATCAACAAACGTGAACTACTTAATTACAGTATTCCTCCTTTGAACATTGATTGTTGGTTGCTTAACGTCCAGTGGCAAATATTTCATGCATATTCAGGACGAGACTCATTTGAACAGGCCCCTTTAATAGAAGACTAATTTTTTATCCTGTTACGAATTACAGTTTATGACTAAACTCAGTAAAGACCCGTCGAAATTGCATTTAATTGATAAATTCAACAACACAACAACACTTACCGTTATCTTGATGATATATTTTCCTTAAATAATCAAGAATTTTCTCAATATACTGCTAAAATTTACCCCAAGGAACTTACTTTAAAGAAACCAAATTGATACGGTGATAACTGTCCTTTCCTGGATTTAGATATTTCGATTTTAAACGGGAAACTCCACACTAAAATTTACGACAAAAGGGACGATTTTTCGTTCCCTATTGTTAATTTTCAATTTTTAGATGGATATGTTCCCTTGGCACCATCTTACGGTGTTTACATTTCACAGCTCGTTCGCTATGCCCGTGTCTGTTGTGACGTTTTTGATTTTAACGAACGCAATCTATGCTTTACTGGTAAATTATTAAAATAGGAATACCGTTACCATAAATTACTTAAAACCTTCCATTGATACAAAGATTTGGTTTTGAAGTTTTGTTGTATCTGTAGAAAACTTATTTCAAACGGGATAGCACATTCTAATTTTTACGGAAATGTTGTTAACCGTGCCCGGAAATTAAAAAAAAATGATCCTTGTAAACTTGTCGCTTTCAGATAACTGCGAAAGTTATATATAAAAAAAAATATATTTTAAAATTTGTTAATTCAAACACTATTGAACTAAGCACACGCATTCTAAAGTTGGACATGTTAAATAATCAAACTAATGATCTATCTCAAATCAGCTTTAAGCCTGTATGGTGAAGGTGCTTGTGTTATCCCTGTTATTCCTTCAAATGATAATATGTCACTTGAATCGACTTTAGAGAATTCAAATCTTTGTAGAAGATTCGAAAAGATCAGAAACAGCTCTGTTCGTGCTAAGGACTCTCCAGGACAGGAACGTGGACCTGCAAAAAAAAATAATTGAATGAAATTACTTTTGGTATCATCATTCACTTACTCTACATATTGAGATTATCAGTCTCATTGCTAAATTTATCCGATATATACTAAGTAGTAATTATATTCTGTTTATGAGGTGATTGTATGAAATTCCTATGAAATAAGTCGCTGACATTACAATGCAGGACTACATAATGTTATGCTTGCCAAATGATCTGCCTTCTTCGCTTTTCATGTTCATGTTAGGGATCAATCGGCTTTTTTTTTTATATATATAAGATGTGTTGCTGTTTTCATCGATTGTATGTTGTATTCTATATACTGTATCTTGCTCTTGTCGTCGAGATTCTGTCTCATTTACTTGTCTTAATCATATTCTTTTAGTAAATACAAAATCTCTAACTATAGATGTATTGCTTTAATAACAAATCTAAATGAATGTTTATTATAAATTCAGGCTCCAAATAATTTTTTTTGTTCGAATAATTGAGTTTAATGTGTATGACATATTTAAAACGTAGCACGATGTAAAGCTTAAAATTTTGTTTAAAAAACGAATCAATCTACCGTACAGTAAATTTGCTCCAAGGATAAATTTGTATCACGATAGGTTATCAGAAATCATTAGTCGACCCTTCACATATTAAACTGTACATGAACTTAATCATGATAATTACCTGTAACAGTGTTAAAAGGTGGTAGAACACATATCAGATAACTAGAGGCTCTCAAGAGCCTGTGTCGCTCACCTTGGTCTATGTGCATATTAAACAATGGACACAGATAAATTCATGACAAAATTGTGTTTTGGTGATAATAATGTGTTTGTAGATCTTACTTTACTGGACATTCTTCTTGCTACAATTATCTCTATCTATAATGAATAGTGGAAAATATATACTAAAAATTTACAAAAATTTACAAAACTTTATGAAAATTGTTAAAAAGTGACTATAAAGGGCAATAACTCCTTAAGGGGTAAACTGACGATTTTGGTCATGTTGACTTATTTGTAGATCTTACTTTGCTGAACATTATTGCTGTTTACAGTTTATCTCTATCTATTATAATATTCAAGATAATAACCAAAAACAGTAAAATTTCCTTAAAATTACCAATTTAGGGACAGCAACCCAACAATGGGTTGTCCAATTCATCTGAAAATTTCAGCGCAGATAGATCTTGACCTGATAAACAATTTTACTCTGTCAGATTTGCTCTAAATGCTTTGGTTTCAGAGATATAAGCCGAAATCTGCATTTATGTACTAGTTTTAGCCATGGCGGCCATCTTGGTTGGTTGGCAGGGTCACGCCACATATTTTTAAAACTAGATACCCAAATGATGGTGGTGGCCAAGTTTTGTTAAATTTTGCCAAGTAGTTTCAGAGGAGAAGATTTTTTGAAAGAATACTAAAATTTAAGAAAAATGGTTAAAAATTGACTATAAAGGGCAATAACTCCTTAATGGGTCAACTGACAATTTTGGTCATGATGACTTATTTGTAGATCTTACTTTGCTGAACATTATTGCTGTTTACAGTTTATCTCTATCTAAAATAATAATCAAGATAATAAGCAAAAACTGCAAAATTTCAAAGAGATGGGAAAAGCTCACTTGACCCTTTGGGCCAGGTGAGCTAAAAAATGGAGAGAGAACACTCAGGGGCAATAAAACCCCAAGTCGAAAACTTAATTTTGCACAGGAAAGGAAACAAACGATAAAATACATTTTTTTGTTGATGGAAATTTGGTCTGTTCATGTTGCTTGCATTTTATTCCGATATATAATATAAAGAAGTTGTCATTTGGGTTGACAAATATTTCTATATTATGTTGTTTTTATCTATGTTTTGCCAATTTCCGATTGCCTTCCTTTAATGAAATCTTCAACAAATATTTTCTTCTCATTCGTATACCTAAAGTTACCTTTTCGATGCCACTGCTGGTGGAGTTTTAATTTCCCGAGTGTATCACCAGCCCAGTAGTCAGCACTTCAGTGCTGACATGAATTATCTAAATATGGTCATATTTATAAATTAACTGTTTACAAAAAATTTTAATTTTTGAAATACTAAGGCTTTTCTACCTCATGAATTGATTACCTTAGCTGTATTTGGCAAAGCTTTTAAGAATTTTGGTCCTCAATTTTCTTCTTCAACTTCGTACTTTATTTAGACTTTTTATAACTTTTTTTGGATTGGAGCGTCACTGATGAGTCTTTACACTACAAAAGTCAAAAACTCTGAAAAGACCAGTTTTTGTCTGAATTGGCATGAATTTTTACTCGACATTCTTAATTTGCCCGAATAATTTTTAAAAATTCTTGACATAGTATGAATTTGTCTAATAAGGGTCTTGATTTTTCTTGACAAGTGTCTTGACAGTATGAACATTGTCTTAAAATTTCTCGACACTTCCTGTATCATCTGATAAGAGTCTGGATTAGTCTCGACCAATTCTTGACTGTCTTAAATTTGTCTCGATATGTCTTAACATATTCTTGACATTCTTAATAATGTCTGAATATGTCTTGACATATTCTTGACATTCTAAATAATGTCTGAATATGTCTCGACATATTCTTGACAGTCTTAAATATGTCTTGACACTATCTCAACAGTATAAATTTCGCCTGAAATGTGAACAGATTTATTATTCCTGGCGTAGATAATAATTTATTTTTAATCTTTGGGAATTGTTCAATTTTTTTTTATGTTAAAATAATTAACTTCATAATTTTGATGAAGAAAATTCATTTTAATTCAATTTTTCATCATCAAAATGATGATTTTCATTTTCATCTATCAACAAACTTTTTAAATTGTACTGGCATGGTCAGTCAAATGATAAGTTGTATGGCTGATTACAGGTAAATCAGTAATTTCTATTTGATAGCTGCATGTACTCTGGGGTGTGGAATACCTTAATTTTATGGGGAACATCCTGTCCATGTGTATTCCAACCGGTGACATTACACAATTTGTTTTTTTTATTAAATGAATGATTTGTATATCATCATGATTTGCTATTTATATAAACCACATTTTGGTACAATAATTATTTACCATATAAACATTGAGTATTATGAATGTTTAATGAAATATGTCTACAGTATAATTGGTTTTAATCATTTAATTTATAAGATTTAGGAATCAAAATTTGTAATTATTTAAAACCCACATTTAAATTATTTCATACTTTAGATTTTCATAGCCATATTTGCATTTTTAAAAATATTTATATATCCAAATTTTCAATTATTTTACATGCCCAACTTTTATTTTTTGTTGTAAAAAGTGTAACTTGAAACAACAATATATCATGATATATCATGTAAAGAGGAGTAAAGATAAAGTAAGTATATCATGTATAATGATCATGATTTTTAAAACTCAGAACTGTCAAGTAAATTTTAGACACAATTTAAAATGTTCAGAATATGTCAAGCCATACTTATAAAAAATAAGAATGTCAAGAATATGTCAAGAAATTTCAAGACAATATTCAAATATCAAGAATTTGTCAAGAAATTTTAAGACAATATTCAGAATGTCGAGAATATGTCGAGTAAATTTAATACAAATTTAATATAAATGAGAATTTGTCAAGAAAAATTAAGACACAAGTCATACTTTTGGAGAATGTCGAGTAAAAGTTCATGCAAATTAAGACAAAAACTGGTCTTTTCAGACTTTTAGACTTTTGTAGTGTTAGTAGACGAACCGCGCGTCTGGCGTAAATACAAAATTTAATGCTGGTATCTATGATACGTTTATTTTCAGTCTTTTCCCATTAACTGCAATACAGTAAACATTACCAAAAATTTCCCATATCCAATATTAATCCTCAATATTTTGATTCATTTCAAGTATCTTTTTGTCAAAAGATTTCCAACTCTTTTTATTTATATTAGACCCCGTTCACACTAGGACATTTTTATCGATTTAAACTAGACCGGTTCACTTTAGATGGATTTAAGGGCCAATGTGAACGCTTTGAATCTATCTTCAATCGGTCTAAACTAAAACACCAAAAGAGGTAGTTTAGTTTGAAAAACGATCTTACTTTAAATGTGAACGCAGAGATCGGTTTAAACTAGTACGATTGAATAGAAAATAACGTATGCGCATGTACAGCGCCAAAACTTTCTCAGAGGTTCGTTGTTTAACCCATATTTCTCTGTTTACATACATTTAAAACAAACTGAAAACATTTTGTCTTCGTCATCGCATAGATTTGCGAAATATGTGTCTTCTATTCTTGTGATGATTTTTTTTCTTTTCATGAACTGCACTATTTCGTCGTGTTGTAACTTCGTTTTAAATTAAAGACAACGGCAATAACACCTGTACCAAAATGTTAACTTCTGATTCAGGAGAAACAATAACTTTATCCATTTTTTTCAAGTGTGTGTGTCAGGGTATTAATAGATGAATTTAATAAATCAGTTCTATTTATACACAATGTTTACAGTTTTACGGGTAAAAAGGTTAGATCGATTGCGTTTTTGATTGTAGTGTGAACGCAGTGGATCGGTTTAGACCGATAGAGATCATTATGATTAAAGATAATGTGAACGCTAACTGGTTTTATTTAGATCAATTCAAATTAGATCGATTAAAAAAAGGTAGTGTGAACGGGGTCTAACACTTCCCCTCCAATTTGAAATTGATTTCTTCATAAACAGTTGATATAAAAAATCTCAGTAGCCAAAAGATCTAGTTTTTTCTAGTTTATATTGAAAAAAAAAACCAAACCCAAACACCTACTTCATTATGATGTTTAGAAATTTTTTTTTATAATCATTGTACACCAATTAGATGGACACATTATGTTTTCCTTTCTACTAATCCTTATTATAAGCTTTCTTTTTACACATACAAACTTTCGTCATCATAGAAAAAAATAGATTCAAGTCATATGAAACGAGTGAAAGGTGAAACATAATGTTTATCGAATTTTTTTATAATCATTGTACACCAATTAGATGGACACATTATGTTTTCCTTTCTACTAATCCTTATTATAAGCTTTCTTTTTACACATACAAACTTTCGTCGTCATAGAAAAAAATAGATTCAAGTCATATGAAACGAGTGAAAGGTGAAACATAATGGTTATCGAATTCTTGAACCAATGCATACATATATATATATGTATCCTAAACTTAGTCTTCTGTGCACGATTTAATAATATTTTACGCATCCATATCGTATAATTGTCAGAAAATTAATTCTCTCGGTCTATTATGATGTGAAAATATGGCAGCTAATTAATTGTCGTTTTTTGAAGCTGTAGTTCAACGATTGTCACCTTATAGTAAACAATCAACAAAGAAGCATGTATATTGCGCACGTGTATAACATGTACAATAAGATAATAGTTAATTTCAATGACAGCTCCATGCATATTGTGATCACCGGATGTTTACGAGAAAGGTCACGTTGGGTTCACTGCATACGGAAAACACATAGGCGAATTGTTACTGGATCCAAACAATTAAACAATAAGGAAATTTTTTCTTAATGTGGACAAGTTATAGAATTTTCTTGAGAAAAAGTAATATGTAAAAAAAACTAGCCTTTTTATTATAAAAAACATATGCATCATATTTTTTTTTGATTTGAAGTTTCATATGACTTTAATATATTTGTTATGTTATTTTGGAAGCGATTTTTGATAAATGACGCAAATACACAAATTAAAATATCTTTCATAAATATTTCATAAGTTCCCCTCCTTAACTTCATTACGCGCGTCTGGCGTATTAAATTATAATCCTGGTACCTTTGATAACTTTTTATAACATTATGTTCTGTAAGTTATATGTGTTTAAACCAATATTGCATCCTTTACTTACCTAAGGAAAAAGGCATTAAGTATTCTTTGTTGATGATTTCATTGTTTTGGTTCAGAAATCTGCCTGGATTAAACTCTGTGGGATCTGTCCAGATTGTCTCGTCCAAGTGTACAGAGACAAGGCTTGGAATAATTATGGTATTTTTAGGTATTTTGTATCCATTGATTGTGGTATCACAGACTGATACGTGGGGTACTGCAAATAGTGCTATAAAAAAGAGTATGGTATTTTTAGGTATTTTGTATCGATTGATTGTGGTATCACAGACTGGTACGAGGGGGTAATGCAAATAGTGCTATAATAAAAGGGAGAGTAAATCGATATATTACATATATGTTAAAGATTATGTTTGTGAAACTCATAAGTCGAAAATAAAATGACCACGCCATGGTTAAAAAAGAAAAAGACAAACAAACAATAGTACATAAAACACTACAAAGAAAATTGAAGACTTAGAAACACGAACCCCACCAAAAATTTATGGTGATGTCAGGTGATCCGGAAGGGTATGTAGAATGATGAAAAGAAGGCAGACAAATATCTTTACAAAAATAAAAAGTAATACTTGTGCAAATAAAAGTGCTAAATCAACAGAATGTCGACTTAAACTATTCTTGCATATACAAACTTATAAATATTTTTTTCATACCCATTAACGTAAAGTTGTTATAATTTTCATGAAGCACATTAAGTAAGTATACCTATATTGGAAAGTCTTTGGATTTCCATTATAGTTGCCTCTGTGTATGGTAAACGACGTCTATCAGATATTCGAACCATTCTTCCCGCTCCTATGAACTAAAAATAAATACAGACTCGTGAATTAATGTGTATTTTGCAATCATTTTTTAAGTTACAATCCTTAGGCAATATTTACTTTTGTTTAGACTATATCGGGTTTCTTAACTATTATGAATTAAAGGAACAGTAGCATACCGCTGTTAAAAAGTCATAAATCGATTGAAAGAATACATAGCCGGGTTACAAACTAAAACCGAGGGAACATCAACTTTATGACAAAACCATACATATAACCGACTATTTGATGAGAACTGCCATAGATCAGGACAATTTAAAGAAAAAGGTGGGATTAACCTGATTTTATGGCTAGCCAAACTTCATACATATATGGCAATGTTTATAAAGTATGATATATGTATTTTCCATAGAGTCCTATGCTAAATCAAGTCCCCCCGCTGGCGGCCATCTTTGATAATGGATCAACTTCAAAGTAACAACACTTGGTCAACACCTCATTAGCACATTCATGTCATGCTTGGTTTCATTCCATTCCATTCTCTAAAAGAAGACATTTGTATGTATTGTCATAGGGTCCAATGTTAAACGAAATCCCCTGCTGGCATTAATTTTGGATGATGGAGGTAACAACACTTGGTCATCACTTCATAAGGAACATTCATGCCATGTTTGGTTTCATTGCGTTCAGTGGTTTTCTAAAAGTAGAAATTCAATGTATACCCCATTGGGTCCTATGTTAAACGAATTCCCCCGCTGGCGGCTATCTTGAATAATGGATCGGCTTCATAAAGACCGTTCATGCTATGTTTAGTTTCATTCCATTCAGTGGTTCTCTAAACGGAAAACATTCGTTTGTTTATCACAAAAGGTCCTATGTAAATCCCCCGCTGGTGGCAATCTTGGATGATGGATATCTTAAAAGTAACAAGACTTGGTCAGCACTTCATAAGAAACATTCATGCCATGTTTGGTTTCATTCCATTCAGTGGTTCTCTAAACGAAGACATTTGTATGCATTACCTATAGGGTCCTATGTAAAACTAAATACCCCGCTGGCGACCATCTTGGATGATGGATCCGCTTAAATGTAACAACACTTTTTCAGCATGCCATAAGGAAAATTGATACCATGTTAAATTTCATTCCTTTCAGTGGTTCACTAGAAGAAGTTCAAAATGTAAAAGTTAACGACGACGACGGACGACGAACGCCAAGTGATGAGAAAAGCTCACGCAGACCTTCGGGACCAGGTGAGCTAAAAAAAAAAACGAAAAGACAAACAACAGTCCGACAGGGACTATTTATATTAACTATAGTTAGACAGTATAGAATGTCCATGAGTCAACAAAACTCTTTGAAATACGTCAAATACTGCAATACAAACTTCACAAATAAACGAGGTTGAACTCAATTACTTTAGAGAGGTAAACAAAGTCTTAACTCAACTATTATTATCCGTCGTACGTGTCGCTCATGACATCTTACAACTCATAGAATAATCCCATACAGTGATGCCATTATCGAGGAAAAGAAGACAACTAAAACATATCAGTGGTCATCAGTGAGAAACAGAAATTCCATATATGTCAATCAAATCATGATAGCGTCTACAAAATCAATTTAGAAATCATAACCAAGTAATATGACGTATGCGCATAACACTATGATTGAATAATGATAATCAAACTTTGCAATTAATTAAACTGACAATTATTAACTGTGAAAGATTTATCCTTGCCTTTGTAATTTCTTCTTGACATCTTTTTTGAACATCCGGGTATTGAATCATATACAACAATGACCAATCAAGCGTAGTGGCTGTTGTGTCCGTTCCAGCAGCAAATAAATCAGCAATTGTACTGAACAACCCACCAGCTAGAAAAAATAAGAATTTAATACAATACAAGAATTCTGGATATCAAAACTATCCATTAAAGTCATTTTTATAGACCTTTTTCTGTTTCGTTAATTTGTTTTCATCTGACTTTTCCCCATTGATAATCTGTAAATGTTATTGTTTAGAAGCAGTAATAATTTACAGAGAATGTGTTCGGACATATGTATCAGAAATTATATAAAAATTAGATGTGGTATGAATGCAACCTATCCACAGGAGACCAAATGACACACTAAAGGTTATCGTAGTTTCTTAGTTTCAATAGTTCACTCAAACAAATATTTGCGAGATTCATGATCATTCATTGTTTAACTCTTTAAAAGGGTTTGGTATGCGTATTTCCAATGAGACAACTATCAAATTCTTTATTACCTTGAACTTTACAGTTCATCGGTGTCATTAATACAAATGTTCATAGTAAACAAGTAAACAAACAGAGAATGTTTATGTAATATTGTCTCTGATTGTATCCCTTAGTGACGAACGGTCGAAGTACAATGCCAGAGGGAGTAGAAGTCAGGGGTAAAAGGTTGGATTTTGTTTTATTGCAAAAAAAAAAAAAAAACGAAAGTGGTAGTGTTCGATGACTAGCTTTAAGATTACAAGACTGCAAAATGTACACAATTTCAAGATCTATTGTTTCCTTTTTTTTCCTAAAATTATCGGTTGACTCATTATTATGGAGTTATTGCCTTTAAATGAAGATATGTGGCTTATTTTCGTATCTTTGTCTACCATTATACCATATCTACATTAATAAAGGCAACAGTAGTATACCGCTATTCAAAAGTCATAAATCGATTGAGAAAAAACAAATCTGGGTTACAAACTAAAAATGAGGGAAACACATCAAATGGAAGAGGAAACCAACGAAACACATAAATGCTGAATATTTTCGGTCATGTTTACTAGTAGATCAACGTTCCTAATCATTTTGGCTGATCACAACTTTTCTCTGTATTACGATAGTCTTTTAAGATGATTATATAAAAAATCCGCAATATTTTCAGGGAAGAAGATTTTTGACCAAATTAACGAACAATGGATAGCTAAGACTGATGCCAAACGTACAACAGCTTACACTGAAAAAGATTCTAAGTGACATTCAAATTATCAACTGGATAAGATTAAGAGAGTCTTCATGATTTTGAAAGAATACGAAAAGGAAGCAGCTTTAGTTTATACACTCAAAGGTCCTGCATACAGGAAGCCCTAAAATACAACAATAAGAAAGGCGTGTTCTTTCAATTACTGCATCAGGAATAGGATTACAAATAGCTCTAAGTAGTTGAATCGCTCACCAGTATTTCATAGAGAAGATTTTTTTAATAATAGCAAACTTGATGAACAAATTGTGTAAATTGTCTTAAAAGGGAAAAAACTCCTTAAGGGGTCAATTAACAATTTTGGTCATTTAGCTTTTAGGTAGATCTTACTTTGCTTAACATTATTGCTGTTAACAGTTTATATCGATCTATAATAATATTCAAAATAATAACCAAAAACTGCAATATTTCCTTAAAACTACCAATTTAGTTGGCAGCAACCCAACAATCGGTTTTTCGATTCGTCTGAAAATTTCGGGGCTGACAGATATTGACCTATTGTACATTTTTGTCCTGTCAGATTTGCTCTAAAATCCTTTTTTTTTTAGATATAATCCCAAAACTGCATTTGACCCCAATGTTCTTCTTTAAGCCATGGGTGCCATGTTTGTCCATAGATCAATTTTGGATACAATTTATAAACTAGATACCCTAAGGAACATTTAGTTAAAGTTTGAATGTATTTGGTCCAGTAGTTTCAGAGGAGAAGATTTTTGACGACAGACGAGGACGACAGACGACGGACGATGACGGACGTCGTGATGGCATAAGCTGACATGGTGCCCTTCGGGCCCCAGTGAGCTAAAAAGGTTACTTATCATAGAATTAATCTTAAATTGATTGGTTAAATTATAATAACGTTTGGTGTTTTAATAAAGTGTTCACCAATCAGAAAAGAAACCACTCTAAACTTACGATTTAGAGAAGATGTCCGTTCAATTTCGTCTTTTTCGGCCTCCAAATACATATCTATAAAATCGCGGATATTTTCAGGATCAAATGAGTCTCGGTGTTCGCTTATGTGTTCGTCTATGTATTTATTTAAAGTAGCAAACCCTTCTAGTCTCACCCTAACGCTGTCTTTCTGAAGTGATGAAAATATAATATAATAATAAGAATATCACAGGTATATCTTAATACGGCGATACACACGCATTGAGAAATGATAAGATGGCATATTACAACATCAATTCAATGTAATCCATCCCTCCAAATCCGTATTATAATAAAGACCGAATTTTAGTGGTCAAAAAGGACGAAAAATGATTCGTAGTCTCATGCTAAAATTAAGAAGAAATTGTCAAGTCATATAACTCCTGCAAAATGTCCATATAAAATAGCTGAAGGAAAAATGGTTAACTTCACATAAGGAAAAACACTGAGTATGAAAGCTTCGGGTATATGAACTCAATAGAGTAGTAGTTACATGGTGCCTTTTTGTTCAAATATGTTAAAACATGGCATGAAACATTACAAACCGTTTTATAGGAGAAGCGTTCAATATATGGCCAGTTGATACATTACTACTAAATATACACAAGAACAAGAACACTGTGATGTTTATTTCAATTTTTTTAATCAATTGTAACTGATTTGATGCCCTTTTTGGGCCCTGTAATTTTGGAAATAAAATAGAAATATTCTCTTCCAAATAATCAAGATATTAACTGAGAGTATTATTTAGCTTTATATCTAGGGGATGCTATGCACGTAAACCTTTCAAACTACACAGGTGTTTCTGTATTGTGGATATTTAACATTACCAATGCCTGCTTTTTAAGTACAAAATGTAAAAGTTGGACCATCATGAGGGAAAGAGGCCAACTTATCTCCATTATAATGAGATACTGGGTATGAAACTGCGTATGCATTTGTACACCAATTGCACTTTAACTTTCATTGACTTATGGTTAGTAGATCTTCCTAAACTGACCTAATCGCCAAATCGACCACTGATGCAATCAGTCGGCGTCATGTCAAAATGGCGATCTGCTATAGTCAACTTCACATGGTTTTCACGGGCACTTGTGTTAGAATTTTTTCCCCTATATTCCTTAATATTACAGTTGCTTGTCTCAGTTTGTCTCATAACTTTTTTCTATATATACCTTAACATAACACAAGACATTAAGTTATACATGACATTTGTTTACTGAGACAAGTGCCTGTGTGTTATAATAATGTATGTAGGAATTATTTTCTGAGACACGTACCTGTGATGGTTCGTCTAAAAAGTGATGTGGGCGGATTTATACGGATAAAGACGTAATTGATAAGATGATGATATACTTTTACATTTAACTGACAACAGTTTATAAAACAGGAATGTATTTGCCTTGAATTTTTGAAAGAAATAAATTAATTTTACTAGAATAATTTGAAAATATGCAGCTTACCGTAAGAAAGTTTAAAATGGGAAATATTCCAGTCGCTGTCAAAGGACCTGGACCTGAAAATATTTCGTCAATTGTCTTGATGAGTTTGTGCAAGGATTCATTGTCATGTTTGTATCTGAAACATAAAAACAACATACATCAAATAAATAGAATGCAGATCAATTCTTAGAGGTATGTCACAACTGAACACATTTTTTCGGATTAATAAATTATATACTACCTCAAAGACTGTAAAACCCAAAGAATATTGTACCTCGTGGCGGATTTCCAGTAATCATGGGATTATTGTTAAAATCAAGAGTTCCAAATGGTGAAGTTTTACGAACGCAATCACGAGTTGGTTGACCGTTATGGAATAACCGTTTCACAAAGGATATGTTCCTTACGTCGTAACTACAATCCCCTTCCTTTTCATAAATGTGACCTACCGAATTAGACTATTTACCGGATTTGTTATCTCATAAGCAACACGACGGGTGCCAAATGTGGAGCAGGATCTGCTTAACATTCCGGAGAACCTGACATCACCCCTGGTTTTTGGTGGGGTTCGTGTTGCTTATTCTTTAGTTTTTCTATGTTGTGTCATGTGTACTATTGGTTGTCTGTTTGTCCTTTTCTTTTTAAGTCATGGCGTTGTCAGTTTATTTTCGATTTATGAGTTTGACTGTCCCTCTGGTATCTTTCGTCCCTCTTTTGTTATGTAATTAAACTTTCTGATAAAAGTTAGTTGGTCAAGATAATCTAGGAGTTTGTGTATCAACTTTTATACTGTAAGATGGGGCGATTTTCCTTGTGTCTTGGATCATTAAAGACTCTGAAAGAGAATGAATTGTTGTGTCTTATTCGGGATATGTCCGTCTGTCTGTGTCACCACCGTCCTCGCATCTCACCTAGGTGTACATATTCAATTATTGATTCGACATTTGAATTTGTGTGAAATTGTGATTTCAGCAAAGTAAATACGGTAATGTTTAAAGAGGTATATCTACAGTATGTGCGTGTACAATTATTCAAATTAGGAATAAAGAAAATGTCTTGATAACTATTATTTTATCTATTTTAGTAGCACCTGGAGGAGTAAAAATTTTCCACTATTGTATTAGAAATATGTCAAATTCTGATTCTTTGAAACTAACAATAGAATTTCTCGGGAATTTGATTCAATGTATTGTTAAGTGAATATGAATAATGTTGTATGTCGTCTATCCATATTTCTACCCAAATACATTGGGAAAAGATAAATGAGTTATTTTTATTGGAAAACTCTGATATCTGTTGTCTATCAGCTTTTAATTATTTGTAAATCCCACATGTGTTTGAATTCGAAACGAAACATGAATAGAAGAAAAGTAATACAAACAATGATTGCTTGGTAAAATGAATAATAAAAAGACAAATTTATTAATTCATTCATGTACATGTGTTCAAAGTCCGTTTACAACGAACGATGTGGCATGATTTCGCCTGCTGTTAAGCGACAATTGGATAAAATAACTCAACATTACTCATGTTTATGTATAATTTTTGTATCAATTTATTTAAGACAGCAGCATATGTATTACACATTTGTATATATCATAATTTCAGAGAAAAATATTCCAGTTCGCATTATTAACCTTTAACTAAAATATGCAGTTCAGGCGAAATAGAACCACACAAAGAAGTATTGCGTAAGCCTCATCCTTCTTTGCCAAATACAAAATAGAAAATGCCAGGTAAAATAAAGGCAACAGTAGTATACCGAAAGTATATATGAAAGTCATAAATCGATTGAGAGAAAACAAATCAGAGTTACAAACAAAAACTCAGGGAAACACATCAACTATTAGAGGAAACCAACAAAAACAACAGAAACACTGAAGTGCAACAAAAAACCAAACGACAATGCAACACACACAGAAACGAACTATAAGATAACAACTGCCATTTTCCTTACTTGATACAAGACATTTTATGAAAACAAACCCGGTTGGTTGAACCTGATTTTGTGGATAGCAATGACAGAATTGTAAATTTGCGCAAAAGCTTATTGTAAAACTACATGAGTTGATAGGCTAAAAAACAGCATGTATTTCAGTGACTTTTAGTTAATGACGACAGACATTTTCCAATTGTCGTGACTACAATCAAGTACCCTTTTCCCGAAATTGCCCTCCCGAATTACACTTATCACCGGGTTTGTACTAAAAATATGAGCAATACGACGGGTCCCACATGTGGAGCAGTATCTGCTTGCTCTTCATGCGCCACCCCTAGTCTTTGGTTGGGATTCTGTTGCTCAGTTTTATATGTTGTGTATTGCGTCGTGTTCTTTGTCTGGTGGTCTTTTT
Organism: Mytilus edulis; assembly: GCF_963676685.1. Taxonomy (NCBI): domain Eukaryota; kingdom Metazoa; phylum Mollusca; class Bivalvia; order Mytilida; family Mytilidae; genus Mytilus; species Mytilus edulis. The sequence continues at coordinate 78,537,979 of NC_092344.1, read as the reverse complement.
CTTTTTTAGTCATGACGTAGTCAGTTTATTTTCGACTGTTGAGTTTGAATGGTCCTTTGATATCTTCCATCTCTCCTTCAAAAATACCACAACTCCTGAAATTCACTTCTAAACGGGGGAAAACAGACATAACAGCCATAAACCTACTCTAATATTTTTTCAGATAACCTTATGTCACCTATTACATTCATATTGATGGATATAGCTGACGAGTACTTACCTATATCCAAATATTAGGCTATGTATGACATTACAGCTAGCCTTTAACATCATTGTCTTAACATCGGTTATCTCAGCTCCCTCCGTTTTTTCAAGATCTTCTGCAATATTCTGCATTTCTTCTAAAACCTTTTCTTCAAGTGAAGTCTTTCCAACACCAAAATCTCTCATTGCTTGTAAAGCGAATTTCCTCCTTCCCTTCCATTCATCTCCATTTGCAAACACTATCCCACTTCCTACATGAAACGAAACATGTACCCATTATTTTAATTATGATCCAAATCCATACTGAAATTAGTTAATTTCGCGTTTCCCAAAAAATCCCTATTAAGACTGTTTTTCAAGTACACATGTGCATAATGTAATGCTCTGTCAACTCCCTGTATAAGCTCGGTGTCTTGAACTAAAATATGTTTTCTCCAATAAGCCGTTTTCAAACTTGAAATCTAAATTAGTAGTTTTGCTTTCTCCTAAAAGCCCTTTTCTAAGGTCTGTGTTTGCCCAAAAGCCCTATTCAAATTTGCTCATTAGTACTGAAAAAAGTAAAATCACAAAAATACCGAACTCCTAGGAAAATTCAAAAAGGAAAGTCCCTGATTAAATGGCAAAATCAAAAGCTCAAACACATCAAATGAATGGATAACATCATGTACACGCATTTTCTTGTGTAGAAAATGGTGGATTGAACCTGATTGTATAGCAAGCTAAATCTCTCACTTGTATGACAGTCGCATAAAATTTTATTATATTCACAAAGATGCGTGAACAAAACAAACAGACATAATAGGTAAAAATATCAAAAATTGAAAGATGTTCTCCAAAACGCCTTGTACACACTTGTTGTCTAGTACTGAAGGTTGTACTCTCTAACAAGTCTCATTACAATCTTATGTCTGTGTCATTTAAAAGAAATGTTGAAATTAAGGTATATATATATATATATATATGCTTTTTATAATGAAAAATGCCCTTTTTTAAAAGGTTTGTTGGATTTATGCGTATTGACATAAATGATAAACACGATTTATATCCAGGTGGTGAAATCAAAATAAATTTAAAATAAGAGTGTTGCGTAATTAATCTGCGTACATAATCAGGGTACCATTCAAATAATTTTTTCCCTGTTTTCTGATTGGATTGAACTGTGCATAATGTACTATTTAGTATATTTGTTATAATGCTAATTAGCCAGTAATAATATTTTTCATTATAAGTCTATGTTATATACAAACTAAAGTCATAAAAAAAAAATGAACTAGACCAACCGTAAATTAGTTCTCCCAATGAATACGAATCTATATATGTAGTGAGGGTTTCAAAAGCACCAATCATCTTAAAATTGATCAAGGCAAGTTTCTAGGTTTAGCTAGCTATAAAACCAGGTTCAATCCGCCTTGTTCTACATAAGAAAATTCCTGTACCAGGTAAGGAATATGACAGTTGTTATCCATTTGTTTGATGTGTTTGAGCTTTTGATTTAACCCTTTAATTATGGACCTTTCTTTTGAAATTTTCCTTGGAGTTCAGTGTTTTTTGTGATTTTCTTTTTCTTTGCGAACATTGTAAAGAAAGAAAATTGAAGAAATTCAGTATAGTGTGTCTAACATGTCTATGCTGTTTCCTTTCAGAGTAATCATAAACATTCTAACTAATTCATTTTTGCAGATTCTTTTAAAACACAGGTACGTATGGCATGTATGGGTTGCCATGAAACAGTACGCACAAACATTACGCAAACATGCTTACTTATAAATATATTTTTGTTTTTTATCTGTAGTGTATTTATTATTGATGTTTGTACTCATTAATCATCTAAAAAACCTTTGAATAAACATTTTAACTGGCAACATTTTACATTCAAGATAAAATGTTTAGCATAGGTGCACTTAAAAATAGACATTTGTATTTTTAAATGACCCATATATTTTGTTTACTATGATTAGTGAAATTCATGAAAATTTGTTTTGTGTGTGTAAATATCATGCTGTCCGACCATAAAGAGTCCTTAAATGGGACAATTCATATTTTCATTCTTATTCATATGAAAATATAACTATATTACTTGTAATTTACCTCCTACTACATTTTGACCTAATTTAATTCCTGGAATAAAGTCGGGTCTGTTCACAAAATCGTGTCCGCGTTTCCGTATAACATCTAACACATGTTTATGACCCTGTACAAATACTATCTGATATGGTCCCAAGAACATTCGAAATATTGGACCATACTTCGCCGTCAGCTTGTCTACAAACTTTATTCTGTCTGTGGCTCTATTGAACTGACTAACAAGTAAAATGTTCCCAAATATAGGCCAGGCTTTGGGTCCTGGAATATCCGACTTCGGACTTGTCATCCACAAAATCGTCACAAGAAAAACTATACCAAATATAAAAGTTGTCGTAAGATCAATTCCTTCGAAAAAGGTATATAAGATTTCCATTATATTTATCGAGAGAGATCACACAAAATCCCAGTGAATATACTTATTTAGTCTTTCTCCGTGCCTAACTATAGTGTATATTATCTCAGGTATAAAGTCAGATAGAGATATAATGACTTTAAAGTGCTCAATATTAACATAACAAAAAGAATGTGTTTTTATTGACGTCATCGTGCTCAATATTAACATATGTAACGTACTCAATATTAACCTACATTGTTGGGCATGTTTTCGACAAAACAGTCATGTTAGTACTTTTAATAGTTTGAGACTGATAAATAGTATGTTCATCATCGTGGTTTTAATTTTTTAAGGAAGGTTTCATTTGAAAATCTTACTTATACATAAGGGGCATTTATTAGATTTGAAAACTTGATTATTTTTGTTTCAAATATCTGTAATTTTTAAGAGAACATGATAGTTTTCTGTAAGCAGTCAGTTTGGCCAACTTTTCAAAGAAAGGTAACAGTTATATACAACTGCTCGAAAAAAAACGAGAAAAACTATAAGAGGAAAACAACGAAACAACATAAACACTGAAGTAAACAAAAAACAAACGATAATACAAAACACACGTCAGAAACGAACTATAAGATAATAAGTGCAATTTTCTTAACTTGGTACAGGACATTTTAAGAAAAAATGAGGGAATGAACCTGGTTATGTGGCTGGCCAAACCTCTCGCTTTTATGGCAATGTTAAATATTACACTAAAAGAGGGACGAAAGATATCCGAGGGACAGTCAAATTAACTCATAAATCGAAAATAAACTGACAACGACTTGGCTAAAAATGAAAAAAGACAAACAAACAAATAATAGTACACATGACACAGCATAGAAAACTAAAGAATAAGCAACACGAACCCAACCAAAAACTAGGGGTGATCTCAGGTTCTCCGGAAGGGTAAGCAGATCCTGCTTCACCTGTGGCAGCCGTTGTGTTGCACATGTTATAACAAATCCGGTAAATAGTCTAATTCGGTAGGTCACGTTCATGAAAGAGAAGGGGTTTGTAGTTACGACGTAAGGAACATATCCGATATCATCTGTGAAACGGTTATTCCATAACGGTCAACCAACTCGTGATGGCGTCCGTAAAATTTACGAAAGAATGATTTCAACTTCGCCTTTTTTGAACTCTTGCTTTATTAGCTTCCTTGTGAGCAGCAATTCTATATCAAGAAAATCATGATAGGAATTACACGCACGGGAATATCGTATCAAATGGGAGATATATACCCCCGTATGCAGGTGCTATTGGAATGTTGCTACTTAGAAATGGAAAGTTCACAATTGGAAAGCTGAAATCAACTCTTTTGTCGTAAAGTTTTGTTTTCTACCGACCCACATTGTCAATTTCTAGATGTATGTCAAGATCACAGGTATTTGGGGCATGGACCCCCCTTTTTTGGACCTCACTAAAAAAAAATTGTTTGGTGTTTTTTTTAATTTATTTTCAATTTTCTACAATGTATGAACATATATCAAGTCTCAACAATCCATTGCTAGTCGATTGCAATAACTGTTTTACTATCCATACGAGCCCCAAGTGAAAAAAGAAGAAGGTAATTACTTCTTTTTTCACTTGGGGCTACATTGTAGAAAATTGAAAATAAATAAAAAAAACACCAAACAATTTCTTTTCTAGTGAGGTCCAAAAAAGGGGGGTCCATGCCCCAAATACCTGTGGTCAAGATATGAGGCCGACTTAACTGTATCTGTTGTATCCGTTATCTCTAGTCAGTCGAAAACCCGGTTTAAATAGAACTAAAGAATCGAAGCTCTTTGTTAGAGAAGGCGATAAATGCTTACTGTAATGTTTACTATAGTGACAAATATTTTAAAAGTTAATAGAAACAAACAAAATTACAATTTTCTTTTCAATTACGAAGAGTTTTATTTTAAAAACACCATTTGCATAAGTTTTCAATTTATCTAGTACATAGTTAAGGTTCATGTGGACCTTATGGCTAAAATGGCCGTATTTTCACCTCAAAATTTACTCTGAGTACAAACAAACCTGCGCATCTGTAAAACATTCCAGGCATAGCATGCCCTAGATAAATAAATTTCAAATATGTTTTATGTTTTAGAAAAATAAAAACTTACCAGGATTTTGCCGTGCACTTTTTTTCATTCCACCAGAAGGTGCCAAAATAAACTAAGTTGGGAAACAGGTTTGAGAACTTCCCCACAGGTATAATTGAAGTGAGCTGTATTGCTTGACATGGACATGAGATGGACAATAGATACCTAACAATAATTGGTCATTTACCTGTGTACCTGAGTGGACCATATCAAGGTAAACTCAACTGTTTGTTAATTTTATCATCTTCTGCAGGGACGAAAAAAAGTGTACGGCAAAATCCAGTTAAGTTATGAATTTTCTAATTCATACAATGCATTTGAATTCTATTTATCTAGGGCATGCTATGCCTTAAAACTTTTTCAGATGCACATGTTTGCCTGTATTCAGATTTTAGCCATAGGGTCCACATGAACCTTAAGGTTTATGTACCCTTCTGTAGCCATTTTTGTACGAATTTTTCAAACCTCAATTGTATCAAAACTAAAGATATAATAAATAATAGAGATAGGCCATTAAGTACATGTTCCAAGGGGAAACTTGATGCAAAGCATTATTTTTTACTGTTTCATTGTATTTGATAGAAAAAGAGGACTTTGTGGCAAATAAATCAAGATTTTTATAGAAATGGATATCTTTCAAGTTGGATGTAGAAAATGCAAAACCTCCGATTTTGAATTTTTTTTTACCACGGACGCAAAACATATCAATCTATTAGTTCAGTAATTTTTGTGTCTGCCCTTCCATTATGTGACTTAAGAAAAAATTCCAAATAATGGGTAACAATTGTATCGAAAAGAGAAAATCGAGTGCACCTTTTTATGTAAGGGCGTGTTTGAGTTGACTATTTTGTCTTGATATCGTCCAAAGCAAGTTTATTTCATACATCGTCTCGCTTCGGATTCTATCATTTTTATATATCAAAGCTACAGAATGACTGTATAACATAAAAAAAATCACAGTACTAAAAGATGAAATATATGGGTCAAGTGAAATACCTATCTTATGAATCACAAAAACAGAGTAGGTGTGTTCGATTAACTATTTTTTTTACTGAAAGTACTTGACGACAGTCTTTCAAGTTGGATGATGAAAATGCATATCTTCGAAAAATTATATTTTTTTGTGTGTGATAACTAGGGTTTATTGTCTTACACCACTAAAATAATCTAGTCTGCCCCTCCACGAAATATTCAATTAATTTTTTTTTTAAATGTTTATGAATTTTTGAAAATTCAACCTGACAACCGATCAGACAATAGTTTTAAGTTGAATCAATGCAGACACGATCATTAACTGATGCTCATTAGCTAGTTGATACATTTGTCTTTTAAAATACAACTGACATACAAGGATATCGGTTTCAAAGAGCAAAATTGGCAGCGCGTCATCCCTACAATGGCTTCCATTTCTACGATTGTGAAAATGAACTGGCGTAATGGGGAGATAATTTTGACGAAGTAGAATCCTGACTGTAATTCGATGGGATAGATGCGTTCAACATAGTCACGTGAACTATTTAGTGAAAGAACATTGTCTATATAGCGGAAAGTAAAGTTAAAGGATATTGCTAACTTCATATCTTTCTTTCTAAGAAGTTCCTTTACGAAGTCAGCCTCATAATAATAAAGAAACAAGTCGGCAAGAAGAGGGGCACAATTGGTTCTCATTGGAATGCCGACAGTCTGTTGAAAAACACGTCCTCCAATCGCAACAAATATGTTGCCAAACAAGAAATTAAGCGTCTTGATAATGTCAGTTTCAGAGAATTTTTTGTTTGAATCAGAGTGATCCTTTACAAAGTATGATTTATCACTCCCTAAGAAAAGATACTTTAAAGTGTAGAAAAGTCAAATGTTTTAATATTTTTGCAAGATGAAAGAGAGTTAGATTGTATGTACTCTAAAAGATCTTCGGGATTTTTTAGTATCCACATCTGATTCACGCCTCCTCTAGAATAGGCAGTTTCACAATAACTTTGAAGCCCGGCTTTGATTGCTGATGAAATAGACGTTAATAATTTAGAAAGAGGTTTCGTGTAGCACTTAGAAGACCCAGCAAGATACTGTTGTGTGTAAGGACAGTTATGTAGTTTAGTCATCCACTACAGTGATGGAAGATCCAGTTCTTTATCTTTGGTTGAAATTCCAAAGGAACATAGAACAGACCTATGATTACCCAGGATTTCCTCTTTGGTAATTGTCGTGAGGGTATATGTTGAATTTCTAAGGGAATTGTCAATACCTAATTCATTTATCAAGCAATTATTGTAATTAGTTTTACACACAAACACGATGTTGTTTGGGGCTTTATCTGCGTGGACAACAACATATTCGTCATGGAGGTAGGATAAGTGTTTTGCAACATTTTGGTCTTTAAAGATTGACATAGCATTGGGATTGATAGACCCATTCAACAACATTACATGACAGGACTACAGTACAAATAAATGCAAGAACATTCAGGACAAAGAAATAAACAAATAAACAATACCATAGTATATTTTGCCATGCTAATAGTTATCAAAAGTACCAGCTTGGCAGACTTATGATTTAAAACGCCAGACGCGCGTTTCGTCTACTTAAGACTCATCAGTGATCGAAGCTCAGATCAAAATAGTTAGAAAGCCAGACAAGTATGAAGTTGAAGAGCATTGCGGACCCAAACTCTCAAACGGTTGTGCCAAGTACGGCTCAGGTAATCTATGCCTTGGATAAGACGACAACAGTAGTATACCGCTGTTCAACAGTAATAAATCGATTGGACAAAACAAATCAACTATAAGAGGAAAGCTATAATAAATAAGCTAAACGTCGCCGATGATTCAATTCAATAATTTAACCTCTTGAAATCCGTATTCATGTGATATCCATTTAAAACCCTTTAGAGACAGACGTGTAACACATGAGCTAGGCGTTTTTTAAGTCGTTTAAAAGAAGGAGTGTCAACATTGAAGTCAAACAATGCTTAACCATTTGACTGACTGATTCTATCCACAAAATAGCATTCTTATACAGGGAAAACTATGATTAACATATGTTTTTTTTACCTTTAACTTGAAATCAAACAGATCTAGAAAATGCAATTGCACGTGCTCACTATCTATGTATATGTTTATATTAGGTTATATGACCGTCAGCAGTCATCGGTTTGGCTGCTTGGTAGGTGTCGACCACCCCTTTATAGCACTATTGTGCTATTTCGTGGCAGTCAGTTCTTATTGGTGGAGGAAGTCGGATTGACCCACCCAACTTTAGTCAATACATCGTTAAATTGTTGGTTTTAAACTTTCGTCATTTGGATATAATATACGTTTTATAATGTTATAAATCAAATATGAGAATTTGTGTCAAGTCGCAGATAATGAATTTGACAGCTAATGTCCTTTTAAAGTATTATATGTTCTGGATCCTATGAGTATTTGGACCATACGCGTATGGTCATGACCGTATGGGTATATACTCATATGGTCCGACCATACGCTTATGGTCGGGGTAATTAACAAGTTTACCTTTAATACTTAAAACTCGTCATAAGGTATGACCTCCTAGTTGTCACGTCATTAAAAAGACGATATCATTTTATTATTTTATAACAATAAAAATATTAATTAAATAAAAATAAGTATTTTCCGCCCTTCACTGGTCACGGCTATAGTGAACACATTTTATACAGAATTATCGGTTTGTTATAGCGCTAGAAGGACAACATGCCGACTTGCAAAGGTACTGATTTCCAAAATTTGGTAATGTGCTGTTTTGAATTCCCAAGACATCGATATCACTGTACGAAGCTGATAAAACGGTTATGGGTATATACTCATATGGTCCGACCATAACAAGTTTACCTTTAATAGTTAAAACTCTTCATAAGGTATGACCTCCTAGTTGTCATAAGGATGTTCTTATCACAAGCAGAAAACCCTAGCCGTATTTGGCACAACCCTTTTCAACTTTTTATTCTCAGTGCTGTACATCATTGTACTTTTTTTTTGACTTTCGAACTTTTATATCTGGGCGTCACTGGTAAGTCTTGTGTGGACGAGGCGCGTTTTTGGCGTATTGAATTTTAGACCTGATGCCTTTTGTTATCTATTATTCATGTGTTTCTTTGCATAATACGTTCTCCTATTTATTTGTATTGTAGTCCTGTAATATTATGTTGTCATTTTAATGTTTTATTTAACATTGACATTAAAGTGTGAGGTTTGGCATGCCACAAAACCAGGTTCAACCCACCATTTTTTCCTTTAAAAATGTTAAATTGTTATATTATAGTTCGTTTCTGTGTGTGTTACATTTTAACGTTGTGTTTTCGTTGTGTCGTTTGTTTTCTCTTATTTTTGAGTGTGAATTCACATTACTATAAGACGTGTCACGGTACTTATCTATCCCAAATTCATGTATTTGGTTTTGATGTTATATTTGTTATTCTCATAGGATTTTGTCTAATGCTTACTCCGTTTCTGTGTGTGTTACATTTTAATGTTGTGTCGTTGTTCTCCTCCTATATTTAATGCGTTTCCCTCAGTTTTAGTTTGTTACCCCGATTTTGTTTTTTGTCCATGGATTTATGAGTTTTGAACAGCGGAATACTACTGTTGCCTTTATTTAACTTTACACTCGAAAGCAAATTGTGTTACTTCGAAGAATCCTGCACAATCAAGACGTGTAAATGACGAAAAGCTATGAAACGATAACTAGTACCGTGCATAAATAAATTTCATCCTACGCATAAATACAAGATTACAATTTGCGATCAAAACTAACTATGGCATCAATGTTTAATGTTTATGTGGCCTTTGAATTGTATTTATTGTATGATTGAAACGGTTCTAAAACATATTTAAAAAAAAATACCTATATGGTCCAAATACTCAAATTGTCCGGTCCGTTAATAACCAAACGAGTATATACTCATATGGTCCGACCTTATGAGTATACGCATATCGTCATTACGATGCGCGTATGGTCCAAATACTCATATGGTCCAGAACATTTATATTGCTTATATTGCCCCCACCCTTTAACATTGCTTCCCCCTTCCAAGTTACAAATGACCGGTTCCTTGTCTGTTTGGATATGCCTTTGAAGTTGTTCGCCTCCTTTTTACAGGTATAAAAAGTTATCAAAGGTACCAGGATTATAATTAAGTACGCCAGACGCGCGTTTCGTCTACATAAGACTCATCAGTGATGCTCATATCAAAATAGGTATAAAGCAAAACAAGTACAAAGTTGGAGAGCATTGAGGATCCAAAATTCCAAAAAGCTGTGCCAAATACGGCTAAGGTATTCTATGCCTGAGATAAGAAAATCCTTAGTGTTTTGAAAAATTCAAAGTTTTGTAAACGGGAAATTTGTAAAAAATAACCACATTATTGATATGCATGTCAACACCGAAGTGCTGACTACTGGGCTGGTGATATCCTCGGGGACGAAACGTCTACCAGCAGTGGCATCGACCCAGTGATGTAAAAAGACAATATAATGAATAGAGAGAAATAGTGAAAAAATTGGGAGCTTATATTAAAAGAATAGAGAATAAGGGTCAAAATGAATGAAGAATAGAGAAAATGATATAAAAAGTTAAAGAAAAAAGAACGAAAGGACACTCTATCCAGACCTTCATAAATTAAATACGCAAAAGAGACATAGATTTATAAATCAAAGTTCAGACAACAGATTTGAAGTTATTATTACGCCAAAATAGATCTGATAGATTTTATAAATAAAAGGATTCAACAAATATCAGCCGTTCCTAAAAATATAACACTGAAACTTACCAGAATATTGAATTTGCAGTTGTGTGTGCTTATTATACACACATGACCAGGTATGCCTTGGCAGTTGTTATCTGATAGTTCGTTTCTGTGTGTGTTGCATTGTCGTTTGTTTTTTGTTGCACTTCAGTGTTTCTGTTGTTTTGTTGTTTTCCTCTTACAGTTGATGTGTTTCCCTCGGTTTTAATTTGTAACTCAATCGATTTATGACTTTTGAACAGCGGTATACTACTGTTGCTATGATGTGTCATATTGTGTGAATTAAAATGTCAAAGTGGTATCAATGTATTGCCCTTATTTTAGTTCTTTTTCGCAAGCCTGCGTAAGTCAGTGATACATGTTCAATCCCTCCCCAGAACACCACCATTGAATCTAAGAAAGAATTGTGTATCTATGTCAAATCCATGTGGTGAACTTTTTGCTTAAACCGCTCTTTATATATTGGTAATTTTTGGTAGTTATAATCGATCGTTTCCCGGCAATAATTGGCATGAATAGACTGAAGATAAATCTTTGTTAGACGTTGCTAACTCTACGTCTTTGCATTGAGATGTATAGATGTAGATGCAACATTAAAATGACAACATTACATGACAGAACTGCAATACAAATAAATAGGAGAACATAGAGGACAGAGAAACACACGAAAAATAGCTAACAAAAGGTACCAGGTTTAAAACTTAACACCCCAGACGTGCGTTTCGTCCAAACAAGATTAACCAGTGATGCCCAGACGAAAAACATCGAACGCCAAAACAAGTACTAAGTTGAAGAGCACTGAGGACCAAAAGTTCCAAAAAGTTGTGACCAATATGGCTAGGGTTTTCTGCCTGGGATGAGAACACCCTTATTATCAAAATAAATTTATACTTTTGCAAATAGTAAATTTTATAAAAAAAAATGACTATATAATAGATATACATGATAAACCCGAAGTGATGACTAACTACAGAATAAAAACGAATACATTACATAAAACAACATAAACCAGCACATTAAAATACACAGACGAGCGAAAGCCATCAACGCACTAAGTGTAGTCACATTTAAATTTCTAAAAAGATTTCCTAAAAATAAGATATAATTATTATATAATTCAAGATCAGATTTGTAAGGCTGATATAACATTTATTAATAACAATGAAAACTACAATAATAAGTAATATCCAATTATGGTTGTAATTAGATAATTAAGTGTATTATCTAGCTTTGTCGGTGTTTTTTCTGAATCAAACTGTAAACCAAATATAAGTCAGATAATGCAGAGAATGAAGGGATATAGGTTGCACTTTGTAAATACAGCTGTTTCGCTAACCACGCCTCTTTTGGATATTCATAGAAAATGAATTTTGTTTACATACTGGTTCCCAGATATGCTCTCTGTGTTCCATCTCATAGAGACATAACTTGTGAATGTTACCCTTCATTCGAGGTAGGGGTAGTAAAAGAAAGTTAGTGTTAGTTTAAACTCTGAAAAGTTCAGGGCATATAAAAGTTGAAAATATGCCGGACAGCCCTATATTTTGACCTTTGAAAAAAAATGTAGCGCATATGAACTTTCAATTCTAGGATAAGATGTTTTTTTTCAAAACTTCATAGTAAAAGTGGTACAGTTTGGGCCGTAAAGGAGTTCCTATGGGAAATTGCATTGTCACTTTTCAGAAATTCAACCTTTATAGGGTGAAAAAAAGACAACATTCAGAATTTAACCAAATTTGCATTATCTCACAGATTTTAAAGAAATTAACTCAATTAAGAAATTTATAAATATTTCATGAAGACTGAAAGAATCTTGGGCCTTAGATATGAGGACTCAGCATAAATTCACAATTTACAGTATGTATAGTTTACTTAAAGTCCTGATTACAAAATTATCAGGTTCAACCCCTCCCCAGAACACCACCATTGTCAATCTAAGAAAGAATTGTGTGTCTATGTCAAAGCCATGTGGTGAACTTTTTGCGTAAACCGCTTTATATATATTGGTAATTTTTGGAAGTTACAATCGATCGTTCCCGGCAATAATTGGCATGAATATAAATGGGTGTAAGACTGAAGATAAATTTTTGTTAGAAAAAATTCAAAGTTTTGTAAAAAGGATATTTATGAAAATGACCACATTATTGATATTCATGTCAACACCGAAGTGTTGACTACTGGGCTGGTGATACCCTCGCGGACGGAACGTCCACCAGAAGTGGCTTCGACCTAGTGGTGTAAATAATTATCAAAAGTAGCAGGATTCTATAAACTTAGTACGCCATGTGCGCGTTTCGTCTACATGAGACTCATCAGTGACGCTCAAATCAAAATATTTATAAAGCCAAACAAGTACAAAGTTGAAGAGCATTGAGATCCAAAATTCAAAGAAGTTGTGCCAAATACGACTAAAGTAATCTATGCCTGGGATGAGAACATCCTATTTTTTGGCGAAAAATTCAAGGTTTTGTAAACAGGAAATTTATAAACAAATGACCACATTATTGATATCCATATCAACACCGAAGTGTTGACTACTGGGCTGGTGATACCCTCGGGGACGAAACGTCCACCAGCAGTGGCATCGACCCAGTGGTGTAAACAGATATTAAAAGTAGCAGGATTCTATAAACTTAGTACGCCAGACGCGCGGTTCGTCTACATGTGACTCATCAGTGACGCTCAAATCAAAATATTTATAAAGCCAAACAAGAAGAAAGTATAAGAGCATTGAGATTTAAAATTCAAAGACGTTGTGCCAAATATGACTAAAGTAATCTATGCCTGGGATGAGAAAATCCTTACTTTTTCGAAAAATTCAACGTTTTGTAAACAGCAAATTTATAAAAATGACCATATTATTGATATTCATGTCAAAAAATTGGGTTTCAAAGGTTATATAAAAATAACCACCAGCAAACGTAATTCTAATGTAGCAATTCATAATGTTCCAGATTTTTTCTCTCTTTCTTAATAAACCAACATCAAGTAATCCCTTGAATATTGGTTTAGTTTTTGCCGTTTTGTATTTGATAACAAGAACGTACGTTGACGATATACCACCATATTACAGGGGCCCTAACTGTCAAATCTAGTTAAACTAATTTGACTCAAATTATCATATTTGATTCGTGACATACCAAAACGTATATCAAATATATTGAAAGTCTAAAATAAACAATAAACAATGTATAAGGTCGATAACATGTATTAACATTTCGTTTGTATTTTGGTCTAGACGTCATCAAAATAACCAACGTGTTGACCTTCGAACACTGCCGAGGGTCATGTAACCCGTTAGAAACATAAACATAATTATAAATAGATAGTGAACTCGTTCAATTGGATTTTTCTATTTCTGTTTGATTCATATCATAGTTAAAAATATATCTCAATCATCGTTTTTACCTGTATAAGAAAGAGTTTTTTTGTGGATCGAATCAGTCAAACAAATGGCTTACTCTTGTTTCATTTCAATGTTGACATTCTTTTCTATTTAATAACTGAACACGTCTAATTCGTGCCTAACTTATTAAAGTGAAGGAATTCAATTGAAGTTCTAATGAATACGGATTCGATGAGGTCGAAATATCCACTTGCAAGTGAATTATTCATCAGCGATGTTTCTTAGCTTAATTTGTCAAAATTGAACCAAAGTGGCTTCTAAAAGCGAATTATTATTTCACTATTTCACTTTCGTTAATGATTGAACAAAAAACATCCGAGAATACTTGTTTTTTTTTACGTGTTTAGAACATCGTTGTTTGGTGTAATTAAATTAGTTGATTAAAAAATCTGGTTATTTTGTTAGTGTTTTTCGATTTTGTTAGCTCTAGCTTGTCCACAATGTTTTACACTTAGTCAAAAATTTCAGTGAATAGGTTACATACTGGGAAGTTGTTGTTTATCAATACAGGAGACTGAATACATGAACGTTCATATACTTTATTTGTTTATCCAACATATATACACAGTCAGTTCATAAATAGTAATCAAAGGTACCAGGATTATAATTTAGTACACCAGACGCCCGTTTTGTCTACTCATCAGTGACTCTCTTATCAAAATAGGTATAAAGCCAAACAAGTGCAAAGTTGAAGAGCATTGAGGATCTAAAATTCAAAAAAGTTGTGACAAATACGGCTAAGGTAATCTATGCCTGGGATAAGAAAATCCTTATTTTTTCGAAAAATTTAAAGTTTTGTAAACAGGAAATTTATAAAATGACCACATAATTTGATGTTCATGTCAAAATCGAAGTGCTGACTTCTGGGCTGGTAATACCATCGGGGACGAAACGCCCACCAGCAGTGGCATCGACCCAGTGGTGTAAAAAGTTATCAAAGGTACCAGGATTCTAATTTAGTACGCCAGACGCGCGTTTCGTCTACATAATACTCATCAGTGACGCTCATATCAAAATAGTTATAAAGCCAAAAAACGTACAAAGTTAAAGAGCACTAAAAATCTAAAATTCCAAAAAGTTGTGCCAAATACTGCTAAGGTAATCTATGCCTGTGATAAGAAAATCCTTATTTTTTCGAAAAATTTAAAGTTTTGTAAACAGGAAAGGAGTAGGGGCAATAAGGCCCTTATTTGGCCCAAAAATTACTGCAAATTTAAAAGTTATCATACATATTTTTAAATTACTGTACAGTATCTAAGGTACAAGGTATTTAGAAAAACAAAACAATTTTGGACATTGAAAAAGTTACCATGGCAACAAATCATGACTAAAGTTGCATATTTTGTAAAATTTCCTAATTTTCTTTGTTTTTTCATAAAATTTTTAGTATATAATTGTGGATTGAAAAAGTATGTGCGCACCAAAGAAACAACTTCATAATTGGTGAGATTTTGTCAATAGTTATAATAAAACTTCTGCTAAATTATTTTGTTGTTTCTTGGCTGTGCACCATGTTTCCACAACAGAAATAAAGATAGAAAACTGCATAAATTTTGTATTTTTCATCACTTTTGTGTAAACAATACATATTATGACGTCATCACATAAAAATCTTAATGTTTTTCATTGACATTTCTTGACCCTATGCATTTCTAAACATTATGTGCCAATTTGAAAAAGTTATCAGAAATTTTATTTTCTTGGGCCAAAACCAGGCCTAATACCCCTACTCCCATAAAATGACCAATTAATTGATATTCATAAAAAATATTTACAAAGCAGTAATCATGGCAACATACATTGACCCGCCGCTACTCACAGATTGAGAGCGGTTCGAACCGGTGCGTCACATGGTTCGCTCTCTTTCTCTTTGATCATAGAAACGATTTGACCAATCACAATAGAAGAAAGGGTACTTATAAACAAATAGTGTCTAAACAATGAAATTGAAAATATCAGAAGTTAAATAAAAAAGTCAGAGTTAATTAAGTGTTAATTAACATTATTGACTCTATTATTAATTATTAATAGATAGTTTGTATGCTGACAAGTAAATTAAAATGATGACCATTGTTGTCAAAAGTATATTATCACGATATAATCTTAATCTTAATCCATAAATATTTCCAAGTAACGCTAACACGACTTTATATATATTTTTCTTATAAAATTATTTGTAAAATAGTTCAAAATCATGTTTCCCGAACAAATTGCACTTTTGCTTACAAATACTGAAACTTTATTACTCATAAGAAATCATAATGACTTTTCATACAAAACACGACACCAAAAGAAGAAATGCTAACATTCACAACTTCTCACATTTTTACAACATGACAATATCAGCAATACTTGAAAAAGATACCCATTAATTGTTACACCAAATGTCTTGAAGGTTCTTTTCCCTCTATTCTTATGCAAGAAAAGTGTTGTGTTAAAAATTTAAGTGTATTTTATGTGTTTAAAATCATCACTGAATATTTCCATATTCTTTGGAAGAAACAATTTAACGGTTGGTCAAATATTGGTACTGACAGAATACACATTTTGTGTACGCTGATGGATTGAATTTAGTTTCGAAAAATAAGTTTACATATAATAACGAAGAAGCTGTGAGAAAATTATCATTAACGTTCTAAAATAGTTCCTTTTGTAGATATCAAATGCCATTCACATTATTTCAACCCTGGCTACGCCACTGTCAATGCAATCTGAAAATCGAAAGAAAAAAATTGGAAATATGGTATCGTGATTATGTACGCACATGAATTACTTTAAAATCGGACATAAATGCATTTTAATCTTAACAAAATAGATACATAAATTGTGTTTATCATTAATGGTCCGACTAAAAATAAACTACAAACTTTAATTTACTTAAATACTGCATTTTCCACAATAAAAGTAATATAAGCATCGGTGTATATATTGAAAATAGCTTTATCTCTCTTTTAATTTTGAATTCAGAATTTTTGTGATTTTACTTTCTAATAAGTATAAATAGAATTGAACTACGTGAACTGACTGGAAAGTTACTATCTTAATATTTTAGTTTGATTTTATCATATTTATCTTATTGAAACTGAACACCAAAATGCTGACTATATTTTTACGTCCGAATAAATTCAATCACGCTACCCGACGAACCATAAAGCGCCCAAAGGAAACATATTAGCGTCTATTAATTTTGATTGTTTGTGTTTAAATTCGGCATGGTCAATTGATTTTGACGGAGTATAAAACGATATGTTTTTTTCTAATTTCATATGATTACCAATTATCATGTGGAACTCCATCTTTCTTGCTATTTTTTGTTTCTCAATATTTTTTGAGTCTGTTGATGCTTCCAGTTGCCCAGATGACGATATTTCTTTGAAGCTGTGGTCAGATAGTTCTACATGGGCCAATGCTGGACTTGCGGTATGTTAATTTCTATTTATTAAACCTGTAATCAATTTGATTTTTAATGAATCATTTAAAAAAAATTATAGGTAATAGTTTTAAAAGAATTTGTTATTGAAAATTGAACAGTAAATTTTTCATAGAAATCAAATTTGGCATTTGGAAACTTTTATAAATCCGTCTCCTTATTGTAGTCGTAATATTTTTGTACCCACATCTTAGAGTGTATGGGTTAACTTAAGTTTTCAGTTGTCATCTTGATGATTGCTTATTATATCAAAATGTGTGCTTTCATTAAACATTATGTAAAATGCTCAGTAATGTAATTATACAATTATTTGTGTTTTCTGTGTAATTTTGTGTATTTGTTATGTCTCAGAGCATTGGGACAAGTTGTGCTATAGGTTGCATCCTAATCCAAATATTTTTTGCACAAAAAATGTACACAACATGTAACCAAGTCCTTTATGCTTCTGCCCTTGGGGACTCCTGCATTTGGATAACTGCATATTAATATTCGCTATGTGTATTACCCACGAGGAGGACTATAATATAGTCATCCTTTCTACGTATTAGTTTATGCTTGTTTTGTAAAGTGTTTAAATATTCATATTTCTGTGTATTGGCTTAAGTGTCCTTTAATTACCTGCACTTGGTGACTTCTGCATATGAACAGCAATACTGTTTATTCATATGTTTCAGCCACGAAGAAGGACTTACCTTAAAAAAAACTATTTTCATAATGGATGTGATGCTGCATTTGGTGCAAGGTCAACAAATAGTTAACTTAATGGTTTTCATGACTACATGACTACTCAATTTATAGTTCGTGTTTTTCAGCTTTTTTTTGTGTCTTGTGTTTATTTAAATTGTTTGAATATAAAAATCACTGTACTGACTATGCCAATAAAAGGTCCTCTACTGGAAATGAAATTTATGTGATCGTATCTTATTTTCCAATATTTTCGGAGATTGCCCTGTAGAAGTTTGAAAAATCTAGATTTTTTGGGGCTCCCTTCAATGGAGTAGGTGGCAATCAAAGTAATGGATAGGGAAAAAATATCTACTGAAAATTATTATTGATAATCAGTAGGGATCCACCTTTTGGTCAAATTGTATGCAAGTACTTTTAATTTAAAATGTCATGTTTTTGATAATTACATAATGGTAAATTTAGTCTTATTGAATTGATGATTATCCGCAAAAATATTTAATCTTTATCGCAAAAATATTTTGAGTGTCTATTTATATAGCCACAGAGTTTCACAAAGTAACAATCAGCAATCAGGTGTTATTCAATTATATGGTATTAAATCAATGGCTTTTGATACAGTAAATTTCCAAATTTCAGGATGTATAAACAAATCAGGAACATAGTCAAATGGTAACCCCAATAAAAGGAAACTTATGCAATAATCCCTAATTTTTTAATTGCCGAGAAGTTATTTCATATTTTTTTCTGACACTTCTATACAATTTCACAAGGACGTATAACTAACAAATGTCATGTTTTTGATAATTATATAATGGTAAATTTAGTCTTATTGAATTGATGATTATCCGTAAAAATATTTAATCTTTATCGCAAAAATATTTTGAGTGTCTATTTAGGGAGCTACCATTTGATTTTTATGGGGGGCTAGGATGAAAAATTGTGTCCTGCATTTTTTTTTTAGCTGTAATCTCTGTCCTGCCTTTTTATTTTACACTCTGTTCGGTCCTGCCTTTTTTTTTAGTTTATCCCGACTTTTTTTTACCTAAATTGTCGTCCTGACTTTTTTTTTGCAAGTGTCTCATCCTGCCTTTTTTTTTACTCAAAATTCCTGTCCTGCCTATTTTTTTCAAATTTCATCCTAGCCCCCCCCCCCCCCCCCCCATAAAAATCAAATGGTAGCTCCCTTATATAGCCAAAGAGTTTCACAAAGTAACAATCAGCATAGGCGGATCCTGGGGGGCCCGGTCCCCCACCTTTCATGGGAAAATTTTTGTTGATTATATAGGGAAACACTGAAGCATGACTAGAGCGGGCCCCCCTTAGGTCAGTCAGCGGGCCCCCTCTTATGAAAAGTTCTGGATCCGCCTCTGATCAGCAATCAGGTGTTATTCTATTATATGGTATTAAATCAATGTCTTTTGATACAGTAAATTTCCAATTCTCAGGATGTATAAACAAATCAGGAACATAGTCAAATGGTAACCCCAATAAAAGGAAACTTATGCAATAATCCCTAATTTTTTAATTGCCGAGAAGTGAAGATTTCACAATTTTTTCTGACACTTCTATACAATTTCACAAGGACGTATACTAACATCTCATCTAATATACGTCCTTGAATTTCAGTTTTAAAATAATTATGTATATTTATAGATTATCGTTGAACATCCGGTACGGCGAAAACGAGAAAGCAATCGAGTTGAGATGGTGTGTTCTCATTTCGCCTTAGCTGTGAATTCCAGGTAAAAAAGGTAAAAAATATACTAAGGCCAGATGGGAAATGAACTAAGGCGAAATGTGAATTTAGAATGTTTAGATAAAAATATTAAATAAACAACCTCTGTGTTTTTATAGCATTTTAACAACATTTAATTATGGAATTGTTTCTCTTGAATTATTATTTTTAATAAAAGTGACATTTTTTATGATCTTAAAAGAAAAAAATCCACAATAAAACATGAGTCAGTAGGAAAGTTGCTTCTTTTATGCTTAAGTTTAATATAAGTTTCAATAGTATAAATTTTATGCAATTAGAAAGTTCTTTTAATAATCAGTCAACTATCCTTACATTGTGCAAAAACAAAGAGTTAAAAAAAGAAAGAAAAAAGTGTATTCCCACAAACTTGTATACATATATTACAGAAACTTTAATAAGATAAATGAAATAATATTTTTTTTTAAATTGTGTTATAATTATTATATATAATAAAGATAATACATGAAAAAATACAAAAAAAAGAAGATGTGGTATAATTGCCAATGAGGCAACTCTCCGCAAGAGACTAAAATGATGTTTGTTTCCATTTTTTGGAGAAAAAAATAATTTGTTTTTGATTCTGAGAAAAAAAATGTTTGTTTCACCCTCAGCTGCCACTATATGTAATGCTAAAATTGAAAGAAAAAAATTGTTTTTGACTTGTCGCGAAAAAAATAGATTGTTTGATAAATAGAAAATTTGTCCAGAAAAAAAAACCATAGCCCCCCGAAAATCAAATGGTTGCTGCCTAAGCCGGTTTCTAGCGATTCACGCGAGTAGCATGATATGCAAATATTACCACAAAAAAAAGATCAAAGGAAAAATACCCAAAATAGCGATAATAGTGGTTATAACATGAGATACGTTTCTCCGCGCTATCGCTCGGAAGGGGATTATCATTCAATACATATTGTTTTTACTTGTTTGTTAAAATAAGTTTGTTCATCAATCCAATGACAAATGTAAAGTCGTGAATTTAAATGAGAAAACAAATTACATTTCGCAGGACTTATAGAGAGAGGAAAAAGCGAAGTTGCTTATGTTGCTCTCCCCTTAATACCTTGATTCCCTTACAGCTGTTATGTCAAACCCTTGATGAGTGGATGCTCGTATAATAAAAGAGAAAGTAGGGAGAAAGAAAATGATGCGAAAATTTAAAACAAAATGATGACGAGTACTTAAAAAACATTTGTTTTCGGTTTTCGGTTCAATTATCCCTATCAATATATCGACATAGTAACAAAACTAGTAGCCTGGGGTCCTGGTAAACTGGTCCGCCGTTCCATCTATAGCTTCGCACCGAAGGAACGGGTTGGAGCTGTTGTAACATTGGCATTAATTGGACATGTCTTACAGATTCAACGATTTGCTAATAAAATAGACCAATTAATTTATATCGTGATAGGAAATTGACTTCAATTGTTAATACTGTGATGCCGCAAAATTAACTAGTATCTGTTCATTAACCCCATGGTGGTAGCGCAGTTAAATGACCAGTGAGCGTGTTATCATCTTCTTGGCAAAATGAGTCGGCATCTTTCATTCTTTTAAGAACTCGGTAGGGTTATAAATGTGTTAATTTCTCGTTTGATTTCCTATCGGTATAATACATTATAAACATAACACACGATGCACTAATCTCGTCGAATTATTAAATCCCGTGGTCAGAATTCTGACCACGAGATTTAGGCGATACCTGTTGTCGGTGTAGCGATAAGTGAACACAACAGCGGTCCAGTTTAGGGTCCTGGCTAATCTTGTCAGTATAGCCAGGCGTGTATCAATATACTGCCCGTTATAATGATTGGTTAATAGTACTTGTCGGGCAATGTTTGTTTAACAACTGTATCCAAATGCAATCAATTCTTGTTTAACATCAATTAGTAAAAGTTAGACTGTAATTATTTTCCTTTATGAATTAATGTATAGTTTTATCATATCTAATTATTAGTATAATGATAATTAGTAAGTAGAAAAGGGTTAATTCTTATCAGCAATCGCCTGGTGAGAAAGTTAAAAGTTTAAGATTTCACATAACCAATGTGTGAATTGGATTTCAATTTTGCTGGTTAACTATGGAAAGCCAACGAGGTCAAAATTCTTACTTCGTAACTTGTCATTTTGTTACTTGTAACTGTGTGATTTGTCAGTTTGTATATAGATCTTTTGTAACTTGTTGATTCGTAAATTGTCAATTTGTATATTGATGTTTTGATATTGTCGATTCGTTAAATGCCGATTTGTAAATTGTCAATTTGTATATTGATGTTTTGTAACTTGCCGATTTGTAAATTGTCAATTTGTATATTGATGTTTTGTAACTTGCCGATTTGTAAATTGTCAATTTGTATATTGATGTTTTGTAACTTAATTGTCGATTCGTAAATTGTCAATTTGTATATTGATGATTTGTAACTTGTCATTCGTTCAATGTCAATGTATAAAATGTCGAGGTGTGAAATGTCATCGTTGTATTATGCTAACAATCATTATGACGACAAATGGCGTTCGGTTTCTTCTTCGGTGTATAAGCCTCCTGTAAGTACATGTTAGAGCACCTCCATATGGAATATACACCTAAGTAATTTCAATCAATTACAGCAAATGCGTCTAAAAGAAAGCAAAAATTGCATGTTTACAGGATCCCAGTTTTATTTTTATATTTTTTCGAGAACGAAAACTATATAAAAATGCATCCTGACTAGTATGGAAAGCCAACGGGGTCATAATTTTTAATTCGTAACTTGTCAATTCGTAACTTGTAGTTGTGTAATTTCATAATTCGTAATGCGTAAATTGTCAGTTTGTAACTTGTATATTTGTAATTTCAAAATTGTTAATTCGTAAATTGTCAATTTTTTAACTTGTAACTGTGTGATGTCAAAATTCTTTATCGGTAAATTGTCAATTTGTATATTGATGTTTTGTAACTTGTAACTTGTCGATTCGTGAAATGTCGATGTGTGAAATGTCAAAGTGTTAAATGTTGTCGTTGTATTATGCTAACGATCATTTTGACGACAGATGGCGCTCGGTTTCTTCTTCTGTAAGAAGGAGCACCTCCATATGGAATATATACTAGTACCTAACTAATTTAAATCAATTATATACAGCACATACATATAATAGAAAACAAATAGACATAAAATATATTGTTTTTTATGGCATGTCTACCAGGGACTCAGTTTTATATAGAGGTGACCTAGAATAAACATATATTATATTTACCTTGTACTCGTCACCAAACCTGGGAGGGTGTGTCACTTCCTTACGGTATTAATGTATATACAGATGTGTCGCTGGACTGGGCTTCCTTGTCAACTTTGCAAATATATTACTGTCACTTGGCAGGATATTTCTTCTTAATATTTGACCGGGTCAAAATTAAACGAAATACATGAAATATAAGACGGAGCTGGAAAATTCATACTAATATCAGTGTTCTCGGGTGCAAATATTTGACTGAATGTATGATGGGAGAAATATGTGGACACCCATTATTTCTTAATATTGTAAGCTGAAATATTAGAATTTCAGAAAAGAATGTAAATATCTAATGATTTATTTAATGTACGAACAATCTCTAAAATTTGCCTCTTGAGTAATGAAGATAACAAATGGTTTATATAATAGTTGTACTTTGCATAACAAATTGAATGAAAAATTATTTTAAATGAGTCACTTAGTTAATGTATACTTTATACCAAAACTGCATTGAATATGCAATATTTTGTAATAAAATCTTAAGGAACCAGAAAACTAAATTGGAACCTTAGATGGCCTTACATATTTGCAAAAAAAACGAAAAAAAACACGTTTAATAATTTCATGCGTCCGAAGAGCTTTTCTGGATTTACCTTCATCAGGAACGCTCAAAGCCAAACATTTGAAATCCGAGGATGTATAAATACCGAAACCGTTGAAGAGCTATATGACAAAAATAACTAAAATAAATAGCCAAAGTCATCTAAAGTCAACTTTGCCCGAGGGAGTTGAAACCTTAGTTTCTTAATAATTTCAAAATTTATAAACGGACAATTTTAGAAAAGTTGGTTAAATCATGTCAGTACCGAAGTACTGACTACTGAGCTGATGATACCCTCGGGGACTGATAGTCCAACCGCAGAGGTATCGACCCAGTGATGTAAAAAATTGAAAACAACACGTGTAATAATTTCATGCAACGCAGCCAAGAAGGCCAACTCAACAGTAAGATTCCTGATAAGAAATTTGAGATACTGTCCATCGTAATGCAAGGAAACCACATATATTTCACTGGTCAGGTCAATAATGGGTTATGGTCAATAGTATGGGACCCCTACACATCTATGAACATCAACAAGCATGAAAGAATACATGTAGCGATTACCTGCAAAATTAATAACAGTAGACTACAAATCCGGAGAAGATGGTTGCGTCTCAAAAACGTTCACAAAACTGAAACTACAAGACATACAGACAAGACGCTCAAGCCGAAAGCTGATATTTCTGTACAAGGTGGCTGAGGGGGTGGTTTCTGCTATAGAACCACACAATAAAAAAAAAGGTCGTCCAAAAAGAACAATTGCTGCCAAGGGATTTAACAATTATCAGTCATGAAATGTTGTGAAAAAACGTGTCAAAAACTACAAAAAGTGTTTTAAGATCTCAACGAGCAAAACACCACAATAGTCTACCTCATTTTTTTTTAAAACAGTACTAATAATCGAGTGGAACCACCTTGAATACACTGTAGTGCTCACACCGAGCGTTGACAGCCGTTCATGATCAGAAACTGCTCTCGTGCACCGTCAATACATCGACGGCGCTCTCTCTACCATTGTATTAAAGCCAGTATTGATACCCCCAACGTATTCCTAGATAAAGATGATCTTGGTAATAGATCAAAATATACTAGGAGGTGTCCCCTCTGAATATTTTGTCAATTACCCATGTCGTAAAACTATGAAACTTTTTTTTTTACTAAACACGTAACCTACACCCACTTTTAGCCAAAGTGACACCCTACCCCTTTGACTTGTCAGAGAAGATTTCACCATCTCGCCATTTGCATGCCAGAAGCAATTATCTCCAATATGCATATACTTACCCTAATTGTATTTCACCATGCGTGATAATCTTTGCACATTATTAGGGGTTTGGCCCGGGGGGTGTATGTCTTGGGTCATTTTGAAGAGTAAAAGGGTAGCCTGGGACCCTGGCTCACCGCTCGACAGAAGAGCCAGGCGGAATACAACATGGTTTGTCAATAGCGTCATTTCTTGACATATAAGCGGGAAATATTTATACTGTAACCAACTCATTGCAAATTATTTTAAATTTCATATGAAATGCAAATTTCAAAAAATTTTGCTTTATTGATTAACATCATGAATCAACTCGGTTTATAAACGATCCAATCGACGAAATATTAGATTTGGTCGGGTTGTCGGGCTATAAGGAGGGGTGGCATCGGTTGGGGATCTTACCGAGAGTACTGGGCGTTAAGTAACAGTTGAGAGAGATAGGGGAACATTTTGGTCTTTTTGGTTGTACATTTTTATAGAACGAAAAATCAGGTAGCGGCAATTCTTAAGCTTCGTGACAAGAACTATAGTTCAGTTGGCATGTATATTAATATATATTTATATCTGTCAGCCCTATCCCATCCGGTCAGAATAAAATGGTCCGATAGTAGCATTTAAGGATTAACAGAAATTGTTTATTACTAGTACCTGGGTTTTCAAGTAATGATATAGCCTTGTATAGACGACTAGCTATGGTATTTAGCTATTTTCATTGTTTAAGGCCGTACGTTGCCTATACTTGCTTAATTACATCGACTTTATTTGAACTTTGGTGTATAGTTGTCTCATTTGCAATCATACGGTTTATTAACACATCTCCTTATTGTATTAACTTGGATAATTCTGTCGTTTTATTCCGCTGAAAAACGACTATTTCATTAACCTCGCAATTATGAGAGATCTATTTCGTGGAGGGACTGAACTATCATCGGGATGTATTTTTATATAGTTTACGTTTTAACGAAACGCCACCTGTCGTAAACAAAATAAAACTGGGATCCTGTAAACATGCATTCTTTTTTTGCGGCATTTGCTGAACATAATTGATTTAAATTACTAGGTATAAACTCCTTATGAAGGTGCTCCTACTTACAGATGGCTTATGTACAGGAAGAAGAAACCGAGCGCCATCTGTCGTCATAATGACCGTTAGCATAATACAACGACAACATTTAACACTTTGACATTTCACACATCGACATTTCACGAATCGACAAGTTACGAGTTACAAAACATCAATATACAAATTGACAATTTACCGATAAAGAATTTTGAAATCACACAGTTATACAAGTTACAAATTGACAATTTACGAATTAACAATTCTGAAATTACAAATATACAAGTTACAAACTGACAATTTACGCATTACGAACTATGAAATTACACAACTACAAGCTACAAATTCACAAGTTACGAATTAAGAATTTTGACCCCGTTGGCTTTCCATAGTTAACATCAAACATCAAATTTATGCAAATATTTATTCAGCCTCGGCACTGAATCGATCACATGGTATTTAAATTTGTTCCCCACCTGGCCCTTACGACGCGCAGCTAGATTGGGCCGGATGCCAGGCTACAAAACTAGATGCTTGTTTGAACTGCGTGTATCCAGAGACATATATGTGTATATATGTCTCTGGTGTATCTATATAGTCTGATAGTTGTGTATATTATATGTTTCTGACTTGTGTTATATTATATATATATAAACGAGTCTAAATTGAAAACTACGTTCAAACCTATGATTGCGTTGGATAAAAACCGCAATTTTTATACACGTTCATATGATTATTTGGACCGTACGCAAACGGTCCGGACCGTATACGTATACTCGTACGGTCCGACCATACACGTACGGTCGGACCGTATGAGTATACACGTATGGTCCAGTATGAACTGACCATACATGTTATTGGATAATATGGGTTACATCTATACAAACATATATCACAATCTTTATTTTTAGTTTTACAAATTGTTATTATTACATAACATGCATAAGATGGATAAAATGAACTACCTAACAAGTTAAATTAGATATTTGTTTAATTGTATATCTGAATCCTATTTTGAAACTCTCGCCAAAGATGACACTCGCTACTAAAAGTATATTTTTCATATTTACATTTTTTCAGTTCATGCATGTTCCTTTCGATTAGCATTTTTTTGAAAAGTTGCTAAATATTTTAAAGCAATTGTCCTCCCACATTATACGCATTCAATTTCAGTGAGAATAATTGTCATAATTCAATTAGTGTATTATGTATTACTGATCTACATGCTAAATACTAGAGATTTACAGATTTAATTAGCGTGAATTTTTTAAATAGTTAAAATGTAAAGTTTTTATTTCAATTACAATTGATTTTTTTTCTATTTATTTGAGAGTTAAGTTATGTTGATCTGTTATATGTATTTGTATCTAGTACAATTGACCAACTCCTTGATATTAGTCAGACCGTATGAGTATTTCGAAAAAGTACGCATACAGTCCAGACCGTACGCGTACGGTCCAAATACTCATACGCTCTGGAACATATATATATATAACACATTTAGATATGTGTGCGAATCATCTAGTTACTAGATGCTTTCAACATGAAAACATTGCTATTAATTAATTGACATTAAGGCATCTCTTTTTCTGTCAGATGTCAAATGATAATTATTGACTGCCACTTGGCCATCTTGTTTTTTTTAATTTTTCATGATGCATAGGCGGATCCAGGGGGTGGCCTCGGTCTCTTATTTATGAAATCTGAAATGAGAAAAATTTACCCCCCCCCCCCATTTTTTTTTCACATCCCCGTTTCCCTTTTTCCAAAACTGATATCAATTCAAATTTCTAATGGAGTTTGCAACAATAACTACTCTTTTAAATACATCATAAAATATTAAAATGTAAAATAAAGTGCTTGTTATCACTGAATGGTAAAGATTGGTTGGTAGTAAAAGTGAATATACATTGTTTATTGTATTAGTATAAAAACAATAAAAAAAAACTTCATCAGCAACATTTTATATTTGCAAATTTCCAATGAAGTTATTTACATAAAGTTATTGGCAAATAAAAATAGAAAATGACATCATAGTCATGTCTGGCAAATGTCCAACATACATTATCTAAAAACATTTAAGATAAGATAAGGAAAAAAAGCTTCATCAGCAACATTTTATATTGGCAAATTTCCAATGAAGTTATTTACATAAAGTTATTGGCAAATAAAAATAGAAAATGACATCATAGTCATGTCTGGCAAATTTCCAACATATGATATATTATCAACTACTATTCTATACAAAAAAAGATAACTCCAATTGAAAATTAATTGCTATTGCACAATATTGTGCAATTAGATATTTCTTGCTATTGTGCAATACTGTGCAATTGAAAATTTCTTGCTATTGCACAATACTTGATATGGAATCCTGATTTGGACCAACTTGAAAACTGGGCCAATAATCAAAAATCAAAGTACATGTTTAGATAAAGCATATCAAATAAGCCCAAGAATTTAATTTTTGTTAAAATCAAACTTAGTTTAATTTTGGACCCTTTGGACCTTAATGTAGACCAATTTGAAAACTGGACCAAAAATTAAGAATCTACATACACAGTTAGATTTGGCATATCAAAGAACCCATTTATTCAATTTTTGATGAAATCAAACAAAGTTTAATTTTGGACCCCCATTTGGACCAACTTGAAAACTAGGCCAATAATTAAAAATCTAAGTACATTTTTAAATTCAGCATATCAAAGAACCCCAAGGATTCAATTTTGGTTAAAATCAAACTAAGATTAATTTTGGACCCTTTGGACCTTAATGTAGACCAATTTGAAAACGGGACCAAAAATTAAGAATCTATATACATATAGTTAGATTCGGCATATCAAAGAACCCCAATTATTCAATTTTTGATGAAATCACACAAAGTTCAATTTTGGACCCTTTGGGCCCCTTATTCCTAAACTGTTGGGACCAAAACTCCCAAAATCAAACCCAACCTTCCTTTTATGGTCATAAACCTTGTGTTTAAATTTCATAGATTTCTATTTACTTATACTAAAGTTATGGTGCGAAAACCAAGAATAATGCTTATTTGGGCCCCTTTTTGGCCCCTAATTCATAAACTGTTATGACCTCAACTCCAAAAATCAATCCCAACCTTCCTTTTGTGGTCATAAACCTTGTGTTTAAATTTCATTGATTTCTATTTACTTATACTAAAGTTATTGTGCGAAAACCAAGAATAATGCTTATTTGGGCCCTTTTTTGGCCCTTAATTCCTAAACTGTTGGAACCAAAACTCCCAAAATCAATCCCAACCGTCCTTTTGTGGTCATAAACCTTGTGTCAAAATTTCATAGATTTCTATTCACTTAAACTAAACTTATATTGCGAAAACCAAGAAAATGCTTATTTGGGCCCTTTTTGGCCCCTAATTCCTAAAATGTTGGGACCAAAACTCCCAAAATCAATCCCAACCTTCCTTTTGTGGTCACAAACCTTGTGTTAAAATTTCATTGATTTCTATTCACTCTTACTAAAGTTAGAGTGCGAAAACTAAAAGTATTCGGACGACGACGACGCAGACGACGACGCCAACGTGATAGCAATATACGACCAAAAAATTAAAATTTTTGCGGTCGTATAAAAATTATAAAAACCTTGAACTTTATCTTAAATATTTATCAACACATTGTAATTTTTTGAATTGAAGAACCATCTGATGTGGCAATTAAGGGCATACGATACAGTTACAGGGAATGTAATGACGTTTCTAACGTAAAATGTTATTTTCGCGACGTCAAACTCTGACATATCGGGAAAAGATGCATTTTTCGACTGATTTTTATCATTCAAACTGATTTAATTTGAAAACGAGTGCATGGACTCCTATTTTTTAAAACAGCAATTTGTTTCATTTTGCAAGGAGATTATGTGACCCAAATTTTATAAAACTGTAAATAGCGCAATTTTATTAATTTTGATAAACATGCAGCAAAAAATGACGTTTTTTCCTCTATTCATGAACATTTGATAAATATAGAGTTATTTCGGAATAAAAATTGCATAATTTTTAATGATACTTATAAAATACAGAAATTACCGATTATTTAACAAAAACCATTTTGTGTTTATCTTTGAAAACAAAAAAGTTATGTCTTTCTTTCGAAAAAGAAAATACGGACACAAATCTGAATTTTGAGCAAATATACAAAATTTCGAACTCATTTTACTCAAAAAGTAGCACATGAAGGTATATTTTTTATTACATATTTGATTTGATGAGGTAAAAAATAGCCTATATGCAAATTTTCATCAACTTGTAAATACAGGTTCAATACTGTATCGTATGCCCTTAATTTCAAACACAGAACACATGCAGTATATACAGCTTTTAAACAAAATCACTCCAGCACAAATATACTTATATTTTCATTGACATTGTGTGGGATATTGAACTCATCAATTCATATATATGCACAAGAGCTGAATTTGTAAAAAGTATAATGCATTTACCATTGCTTACCATACATGTACATCTAGTGCCAAAAGGTTGGGGGGGGGGGGGCCATAAACTCATAAACTCACCACAATTTAATTATATTTTAATGTTTTAGATTCCTACGACAACCTCTGATGTTAAAATCAAAGATGGTATGAATGTTAAACTAGATATTGATGTAGATGTGAACAGTATTACAATAGAAACTAATGGTCGTCTGGTGTGGGATTCTGGGAAAAAAACTATCGTAAAGACACGATATATCTATGTCAAAGGAACGATAGAGATTGGATCTGAAGACTGTAAATTCAAAGCAAAGACAGAAATTATCCTGAAAGGTAATAAGAGTTAACGGAAAGAAAACTTGCTTTGTTGAGAAATCTACTTTGTAGATTAATATTAGGATTCTGGGATCAAAACCTGTTACAACAAAAGGGTTAACTATAGATTTTAACTTAATTAAAAACCATTTCCTCCATATTCTTAAGTTTTGTTCAGTAAATGTTTGGATATGGTAACAGATCTTGAATTATTTAATTGTATTTGCTTATATGTATAGTTGGATGTTCTTATGTAATGGCAACTGCAAATGAATATTAAAAGATAAAATCAAATTTATTGTAATTGTATTGTATACAGGGAAAACATGTACAAAAATAAGAAGATTGGGTATGAATGCCAACTAGGTTGAACTATTCACCAAAGTTCAAATGAAGTGGATGTAAGCAATTATAGGGAACCATATATGACCTTCAACAATGAGAAAATATAGTTTGCTATAAAAGGCCCCCTACATAAAAAATATGAAACAATTCAATTGAGAAAACTAAAGGCCTACTTTATAACAAAATAATTTATAAACAAAAATGTGTCCAAAGTACACGGATGCCCCACTCGCATTATCATTTTCCAAGTTCAATGGACCGTGAAATTGGGTAAAAAATCTAATTTGGCCTTAAAAGTAAAAAGATCAACCAAAAGGGAACATGTGTACTAAGTTTCAAGTTGATTGGACTTTAATAACTTCATTGAAAACTACCTTGACCAAAAACTTTAACCTGAAACTCACACTTTTAATTTCTATGTTCAGTGGACCATGAAAATGGGGTCAAAAGATTAATTTTGTTTTAAAATAAGAAAGATCATATCATAAGGAACATGTGTACTAAGTTTCAAGTTGATTGGACCTTAGCTTCTTCAAAAACTACCTTGACCAAAAACTTTAACCTGAAATGGGACGGACGGACGGACGCACAGACGGATGCACAGACACACAGACGGAAGGACGCACAGTCGGAAGGACGCACAGACCAGAAAACATAATGCCCCTCTACTATCATAGGTGGGGCATAAAAATAAATATGACAGTGTATAAACTAAACAAATAGTTGTTGCAGTAAACAAACATTTGATAAACTATTTATTAGTGGAAATTGGGCTTTGAAAAAAGCTATCAATTGGAAATGGTGGCCCAAGACATGTCAATTGTTCATTTGATGGTAAAATTTTTGGCAAATGATGATCTGTTCTTCTTCTTCCACTTTCTGATGGACTGCTTAAAGATCTTATAAAACAGTAAAGCAACAACATTTCTCTTCAATTTTTATGGATAAATAAAAAAGCAGATACAAATCTTACATTAGATATGCTGACAAACAATCCTTGATCACCATAAAAAGTAAAATATCAATAATACCAAATATCAATAATACCAAATATCAATAATACCAAACTCCAAGGAAAATTCAAAACAGAATGTCCGTAATCAAATGACAAAATCAAAAGCTTAAATACATCAAACGAGTGGATAAGAACTGTACTATTTCTCCCTTGGTACAGGCATTTTCTTAAGTAGAAAATGGTGGATAACCCCATTAAACTTGATCCACCAGCTGGACTTGAAAAAATTTAGTACCGTATGTTAAAAAAATCATTATAACTTATCGCAATAGGTACAAGAAATGAAGTCGCTGATAAAGTAGGATGTGGTCAGAAGTTTATTTGTGTAGCAGCAGGCGGTACCCTAGAGCTACACGGGGAAGACAAACTGTCATGGACAAAACTTGATAAGACAGTTAATCCTCTGAAGATTGGAGATGGCATGTATTACCAGCACCAGGTCAGTGTTTAAACATTATAACAAATTGATAATTGAGGTTTTTAACTACCTTAATTTGTTATAAAGCCCTTTCATGGTCAGTTATACAAATTTGACAAATTAAAGTGATTTTATGGTGCTTTATTTACATAGTTTTGTTATGCGCTTGACAACGCTGGACGTATAATGCTTAATTTTTGCAATACTGAATACTGTAAATTCAGAAATAATTGCTATGTTTTTATTATTGCGAAAAATGCGACAGGGTTATCATCGCAATAATTAAAATTCGCAATTAGAAATTTATTATATGAATCAAACAGGATTTTTCTCAATATTGCAAAAATTAAAATCGCATTTTAGTCTAAAATGACAAAATCGCAATAATAAATGCACGCAATTATTTCTGAAATTACATTACATAATATGTGATAATAACAGAAGATTGTTTTATTGGATTCTTGAAGGCCAATCCTTCTATTGTTTATGGGCAAATATATATAGTACGATGCATTGCTTAGGCTTTATCTAGTGAGTTATGAATAAAGCTTAACTATTTCATATTGCAGGGAACAGCTACAGCTAGAAATGACTGGAGAAAAGGCTTAAGAGTGTATGCGTTTGATGCCACCTCAAAAAGTGTCATTAAAGAGTCTGCTTTTTATCTGTCAGGAGAAAACAGTGTATACACTTTCAGAGATTTGGAACGATTTGGACCATTTATTGATAGTAAGTGTGAAGTGATAATTGGAAAAATATTTGTTTATTTGTTTTATACTTGTCTTTTTGTGACCTTTTATGTCTAACAAGTGTATTCCTTGCTACAATAGGCTTCAAGGAGTCTGTAAATAAGTCATGGATTGTTGCAAGGAAACCATTTGGATTTCAATCACCATGTAATGTAAAAGTATGATACCAAGCTTTCAAGGAACATCATTTTGAAACAACCATCGGGTACACCCTAAATGATTAAAGAGCTAAAAATGTAAAACCTGTCAGAAAATAAAATATAAAAGGGCCATAACACAACTTCCAAAACCATATAAAGGAAACTTTATCTTGAGGAGTTGCAATGTTATCTTCAGGGGCAAGAAGAAGAATTGTCGGAATGCTAACTTTTTTACATAATATTATTTAGGTATTGCTGATGGTAGCATTGTTGCTATTGCTTTATTAAGGCAGTTGGTTGGCACATCTGACCTGACAGATATATATGCAAAGATGGAATCCCTTGGTGCCAAATTGATTAGGACCATTGATAGTGATGATGCTTATGCCTTTATAGCGACTAAAGGTACATGTATTAATTAAGATTTCTAAAAAGAATGATTTCATTTTGGTGCGAATTTCATAAAGTCTGCATTGCATAAACATGTTTGCCAAACCCTTACCTTAACATCCTTTCTGTTCTATAGATTTTTAAGATACTTTACTCTTTTTTTTAGCACCCAATCAATCTTTATTCTTTATTTATTATGCCCCACCCAGGGGCATGATGTTTTTTGATATGTGAGTCTGTCTGTATGACTGTTCGTTTGTCTGTGCTGCTTAAGGCTAAAGGAGTAGGTCGGGTAAGGACCGATTTTGGCCTCAAATTTTAGGTTCATCTTACAATAGATTTTGGACACTTTTTAAACACTCAAGTGTCTATTTCAATTGATTCAATTAGTTTATGCCAAAGATTTTAACTGATTTAGTCATTAAAAACGCACCGATTTAAGCTTAAATATGAAAAATCTATCAAATATGCCAAAAAAACGTCACTTTTCAGATGTTTTTTGTTAAAAATGAAAGTGGCTGTATCCGTGTATATCCTCAACCTTTATATATGTTATATATTATAATCAAATACAACTTACATTTCAATATTATGAATGAACACGAATGCGGCCACTTTCATTTAAGACAGAAACTGTCTAAAATTTAACTAAAATGCTAAAATTGTGAAGATTTCAGTAATTTAGCATGACTTAATGATGCTGGTACCCGATATATGTGCATTATATTGTCAAAAATAGCCCATATTTATGTAGCAGAAGCATTTCACTTTCTAGTTAATAGCTAAAAGATTACATTTTCACAATTTTGTAAAACTGCTATATTTTGGGGCCAAAAAGGGGTCTTTCTGAACCTACTCCTTTTATTGTTTAAGAAATTGGTCAAGGTAGTTTTCGATGAAGTTGACGTCAAATCAACATGAAACTGATATACATGTTCCCGTTGATATGATCTATCTAATTTTAATGCCAAATCAGAGTTTTGATCCCAATTTCATGGTCCACTGAACAAAAAGAATTATAGTGCAAGTGGGGAATCCGTATACTATGGACTCATTCTTGTTTTGGATTTGGATCCTCTATTCTTTATTTTTAGTCCTTTGTGCTGTACTTTCTGCTCATTGTTATCTTTTCTGTTAACCCCATCCAAACACTAGTTAAATCAATATTTGCATGAACTTTAAAGATTGAACAATTCGAACATTCAATCTGTGCATTCGCTGTACTTTTGTATTCTATATCAGCAGACTTCTGTATTTTATTATCTTTTTATATTATCAAGGTGATACGAACTCTGCCATTGAAGATATCAACAAGTCAGGTTATGAACAACACAGTGCTACTGTCACTATGGATTTCATAAATTTAAACTTGCAAATAAAGGTTTTGAGTCAAGTAAACACTGGTTCCAGAGCCTTTCATCTTTCAAAGGTTGACTTTACAATGTACAATTATGAGCGGGCAAATCCTGTTATAGATTTGGTAGATAATGCCCAGGGTTGGCATAAAGGTAAGATAACATAGTTAGCATATAGTATTGGATATGATTTATAACATGAAAAACTTCAAAACAAGTGAATCGCATTAACTTTAATGGGAAGGATTCCAGGTCCTAAGTCCATCATGTGACACAAACTTAGTCAAAATTTCACAAAGTTAAATGTAATAGGCCACAATCGGTAAATTAGCATTTCAGACAACTAATATTTGGTTGTTTTGAGACTGTGAATACACTTCTCTTGTGAATTGAGACAGTGGAAATTGTACGTTTACTTGAATAAGTCATCATCAGCCTTATATTTGAATAATTATACAGCATGCAAGGTTTGTAAATTTTGTGGAAGGCTTGTTTTTTATTGTCCTAATCTTAAGGCATTTAACTGATTTAGAGTATGTTAATTATAAAGCATTAATTTCTTTATTGAATGTGTACAGATGATGATTGACCAATTACTTTCCAACATTCCTTCTAAAGCTGATGTTATAGAGTGATTATTAGACTGTTTGGGTACAAAATTCTGTTTATTTACCATATTTTTTTTTCTTGAAAAAGTAATTTTTGTTCACTATGTAAGACTTCTTATATAATTTCTAAGTGGAACATACTAATTTTGTAGGTGACCAGATAGTATTTACCTCTACGGACTTTGACATGGATCAGGCTGAGTATGGTTCAGTTGACAGTTGTTCTAACTGTGGACAAAAACAGATTAGAGCCAGCTGTAAGTAAAAAGTAGAATAGCAAAATTAACAAACTCTGAGGAAATGAAAAATTGAAAGTCTGTAATCAAATGGCAAAATCAAAAGCTCAAACACATCAAAGGAATGGATAACAACTTTCATATTCCTGACTTGGTACAGGCATTTTCTTCTGTAGAAATTGATTGATAAAAACTGGTTTTATAGCTAGCTAAACCTCTCACTTGTATGACAGATGCATGAAATTCCATTATGTTGACAACAGTGTGTGAACAAAATAAACAGAAATGTAAAGTGAAAATGTCAAAAATAGGGGTACAGCAGGAAATATTGCATTACGGTGGATTCATTATTATTCGTTGGATACCAATTTTCGTGGGTTTTGTTGGTACAGGTGAACCACGAATTCAAATGTTCTATGAATATCATATTTCCAATAGGCTTTGTATACAGAGATTGTTAAAACCATGAAATCAAATATACATGAATAAGTAAGTGTCTATTTATGACGTTCCTGAAACAAAACAAATGATATATCTGTGCTTCATTTCTGAATCATTTGAAATTTAATGGAAAGTTGTCTCATTGGCAATCGATACCACATCTCCTTATTTTTATATTAAGTTAAGAAAATGTGGCATACTTTTCATTCATGATAAATATAGAAAGTCCATATTCTAAAAGTTTTGATTTTAAAGAATTGATGAATTTTTTTTTTCTCAACATCAAAATATTGACTTAAATCATACCATGTTCTCAACTGCATTCAATGTTCTTTTAAGGGATACAGAACACCTACAGGAGTTAGTAACTATTTAAAATTCAGCTGAATGTTACAAACACATTCTATAGTAAAGAGAAAACAAACATCTAAATAATCAAAATTAGTATTAGTCAGACTGTAATTAATATATCCAATGAAATTATTCATGTAAATTGTGTGATTCATCTTTTTTTGAAATTTTTATTTTGAAAGCTGGTCAAAGTATATACCTTTATAGTAAGAACAACTTAAATATGCATACAAGTTCATCTATTTTCTATATATTTCCAGTTACTCCAGAGTTTGTACATTGGTCAAAACTAGAGAATAATGTTGACATGCGTGGTGAAGTAGCTATATTGATTAGAAACATAAAGATAAGAGGGGAAATGGAACTTGCTTGCCCCACTGTCAATGGTAACTGTAAAGACTACACACATGATACATTTGGTGGACATGTTAAGGTAATATTAGGATTAGCATTGGAATGTTCTGTTTGCCAATTCCAATAATTGACCCTGTTTATATAAAAGATCCCTTTTTTAGTTGTCTCCCTTAGGTGGGACATCTAATTTACTTTTGGAAAATGGAGCCCTAGCAGAAATAGCAAATTTATCAGTACCTAAAGTATTTAACTTTGAAGGTTTTCAATTTTTTTTAATTTAGGGACTCTATTGAAATGATTCACACAGGTGTTGGTTAAAAGAAGTTATAATTTTTATGCCCCATTTATGGGCATTATGTTTTCTGGTCTGTGCGTCCGTTCGTTCGTTCGTCCGTCCGTCTGTTCGTTCGTAATTATTAGTCAGACTGTAATTAATATATCCAATGAAATTATTCATGTAAATTGTGTGATTCATCTTTTTTTGAAATTTTTATTTTGAAAGCTGGTCAAAGTATATACCTTTATAGTAAGAACAACTTAAATATGCATACAAGTTCATCTATTTTCTATATATTTCCAGTTACTCCAGAGTTTGTACATTGGTCAAAACTAGAGAATAATGTTGACATGCGTGGTGAAGTAGCTATATTGATTAGAAACATAAAGATAAGAGGGGAAATGGAACTTGCTTGCCCCACTGTCAATGGTAACTGTAAAGACTACACACATGATACATTTGGTGGACATGTTAAGGTAATATTAGGATTAGCATTGGAATGTTCTGTTTGCCAATTCCAATAATTGACCCTGTTTATATAAAAGATCCCTTTTTTAGTTGTCTCCCTTAGGTGGGACATCTAATTTACTTTTGGAAAATGGAGCCCTAGCAGAAATAGCAAATTTATCAGTACCTAAAGTATTTAACTTTGAAGGTTTTCAATTTTTTTTAATTTAGGGACTCTATTGAAATGATTCACACAGGTGTTGGTTAAAAGAAGTTATAATTTTTATGCCCCATTTATGGGCATTATGTTTTCTGGTCTGTGCGTCCGTTCGTTCGTTCGTCCGTCCGTCTGTTCGTTCGTCCGTCTGTCCCGCTTCAGGTTAAAGTTTTTGGTCGAGGTAGTTTTTGATGAAGTTGAAGTCTAATCAACTTGAAACTTAGTACATATGTTCTGTATGATATGATCTTTCTAATTTTAATTCCAAATTAGAGATTTAACCCCATTTTCACGGTCCACTGAACATAGAAAATGATAGTGCGGATGGGGCATCCGTGTACTGGGGACACATTCTTGTTCAACTGTACATTTGATTTGTTGTTAAATTAAGATACTTTGATTTTTTTCACTGAAAGTATGTAATAAAATGCCTATATATCACTTTAAACTTGATTTGTGTACACAAAAGCCAATTGTGTCTGGTATATATAGAACCAGACTACCATTGACAATGGTAAGTACTGTTAATTCAGAATTATTGCGAGGTTTTTATTATTGCGAAAAATGCAACAGAGTTGTAAATGCAATAATATAAACTCACATTTTGAAATATTTTAATAAATTAATCAGGATTTTTTCTCAAAAGCAAAAATCAAAATCATTTAAGGGGGCTCTCGGGTCTGAATAATTTTTTTTTAATTTAATATAGGATTTCGCTATATTTTTCTATAAATGAACTTTATCTTATACTTAATAGAAAAAATGAAATAAAAAAAAGGGGTCACCGTTCATTTACGCTCACAATCTGCCTTCGAAAGAAACATACATTATTGTTAATGTCCTTTTTTTCTGTTGAACTAATATGAGAAATAATTGTAATATTGAAATAAAAAATAACTAAATTACAGAAATCACTTGAATTTTACAATTATTTAGTTATGTACAGCTTATTCGAAAACAACAATTAAAAAAAAGGTCACCGATGAGTTAAAAATAGATATTTCTATTTTAATGCCAAAAAATGGCATTTTTTTCACCAAAGGGAGATAATTTGGAGCTTTTTCAATGCTATCTACATTTTAAAAGTCACCTGGGGCCAACATGTATTGATTTTTTGGAATTATTTTTGTACCATATCATAAAGTAACAACTACTAAGGGTAATTAATAAAATTTGTAATGAAAAATAAATGTTTAATTTTTTTTTCTGAAAATCTTATACCTGTGACTCTCCTTAAGTCTCAAAGGACAAAATCGCAGTAATTTGTTTAAAAGATGTGTAATGACAGATTTAAATCAGTAATTGGCAAAGTGACTATTGTAGATAAAAAATTTATTTCATGACAAGCAATAGATAAAATGATGACCAACAAAAACTAGTTATACATATAAAAACATAATATTTCAAAAATTACATAGAACAAAACATGAACAAGAAGAATTCCACTGAAAAACAAGTCTTATAGAATTGCTCTACTGTAAGATTACTGATATAACCTAAACGCTGAATATCACGTATAAAAATTGATTGTACCATTCAAATCATGTCAGTACTCATGAAGAACTGGCTTAACTTGACTGATAGCATCCTACTGAATGGGCAGTCCATCAACAGTAGCAATGACCAAGTGACGGTAATGTATGTAAGTACAGCAGAAAAATGTTTTTAGAATAATCTTCACTGGGTATTGTTAGAGCTTGACTTTTGGAATAAAATTAAGGATTTAAGGTAGGTGAGGAAGGGTTCTGCAGCTTATTATATATGGTAGATGTTGTGATATATCCTCATTTGTGCACCTAATCTTAATTATGAATTTATCTTTAACAGGTACTTCGTCATTTTAAGAATGTTCATATTGAAGGAGTGGAATTAGAAAACATAGGACAAGCAACAAGTTTAGGTAGGTAACATGAACCTAAATATCAATTAGTTCAAATCCTAAAAGTTATTACAATTTAGTTTAATATTCAATGTTGTGTTCACTGGCATAATTATTATAAAACTACTTTCCTCACCCTTCAATGGAATACTTTATTGGAATATATTCACTTCAGAAACTGAGTAACAACATGAATGATATATGTTTTTGAAACATTGAATGGTAATTTTTCCTTTGGTCATTGAATGAGTTAACTTTTGCTATTTTTAAAGGTGTGTATTAACAAATGCACTAAATATTTATGTGGTCAACTTCACTGATTATTTTTGTTTAAAGGGAACTACCCTCTTCATTTCCACATGTGCCATGACACGGATGATGAGAATTATCCTAATCCACCATATCTGAGGAAGAATTCTATCCATCATTCCTTTGCTCGATGTATT
The DNA here is from genome assembly GCF_963676685.1 of Mytilus edulis. Lineage (NCBI taxonomy): Eukaryota > Metazoa > Mollusca > Bivalvia > Mytilida > Mytilidae > Mytilus > Mytilus edulis. The sequence goes on along the minus strand of NC_092344.1, from coordinate 78,497,617 downwards.
ACAGTACATGGATCACATGGTGTTACGGTAAGTCACTATGGTAATTATTGTATAATTATTTTACTGTGGATTCATTTATTTTTGTGGATTGAAGAAAACTGGTATTTTTGTGGATATTAGATTTCTTGGTTTTGGCAAGCGGCATACATTCTTTTAGAAAATTTAAAATTCATTGAACATGTAAATTTGTAGTTCCCTTTATACCACAGAAGCCATGTAAATTTGTGGTTCCCCTGTACCCTTGAAATCCATGAAAATTGTTATCTAATGAATATTAATGAATCCACAGTTTATCACTTTGTGAAATGAAGTAGACAAAGTAATAGATGGGTTAAAGTTAAGTGATGAAAAGCCTTTTGGGAATATAACAAATGGTTAGCTTAATGAATAACATTTACAAAGGATTAACAATTTAAAAACAATGGTAAAATGACTCAGAATTTGAGAACTCTGCATTGTATGAAAACAAAACTTGTCAGGCAAAAAGGGTAATCAAAAGTTTATAAAACAAGTATAACATTACCAAAAGAAAAGAAAAAGATAGCAAAAAACAATTCATGAAACACTGCACAGTAATGACTAAGCAATGTAACAAAATTTTTCTTGTTGGATTATATGACATATTCAGAGAAGTCCTTTTCTCTTGTTCTGTTTAATAGTCCAGTCAATCTAGCATAAATTTGACCCTAACCTTAAAGTAATAGACCACTTTCGAGTTCATCCGTCACCGGCAAAAACTCGTCAATTATGCACGCCTTTATGACGTCATTTACCAGATAGAGGGGGTCGCCTGTATCCCTGCACTATTTACGTTCATCAAGCGTCTTAGTGATCGTCTTTGTGCAGGATAAACTAGAAATAATGGTTGCTCTGTAGGTACTTACTGACAATTCCCTAATGACAGCAGTGTTGATTGTCAATTTTGAAAATTCAATTTGCCGAATAATTCGTATAATATAGAATTATAGTTTTCCAACCACTCGCTCAACATTGGAAGGGAAGTGACGACGCCCCAAAACGCACAAATGACGGTGATAAAAGCGCGTATAATTGACGAGTTTTTTCCGGTGACGGATGAACTCGAAAGTGGTCTATTGCAACAGAAGATTTCTAAGTTTTAATCTTTAGAATTATACCCATAATATACACAGGAAAAAAGTCCCATAAAATCTAAACTTGAGGAAGACTAAAAAAATCACCATTTAAAATTCCTATGGAGATTTGCATTGAAAAGGGAGATAACTCTGCAAAAAAAGCTGAAATATCAATAAAAATTGATACAAAATTATAACTTTACTACTTCTATTTATCTGAATGTATTGATTCCTGATTTTTTAGCATTCTTTTTAGTATAACAACTCTAAAAGTGTTTTCATATCTTTTATCAAGCTATAATCTAGATTTCATAATTCATTAGATGACCATTTATTGAATTTTTCAACATGTCAAGGTAAAGAATCTCAAATTTAACAAAAATAGTAAAGCATGTATTCTTGTTTTTGTAGTAAGATACTGAAAAAATATAATATACAGATATAAACAATACCAAATTTTTACATTATTTTTTCAAAATGTTCACAAAGCCACATATTTGCAATATCTTTAATGAAAAATGCACACAAAAAATAAAACTACCCATAACACTTCGGTTTTGTACATTTCATGAGCAGGAGATCATATAATTTAGTCAAATACGAACTTTAATAACCCTATCAAAGTATCATACTTTACAGAACTTTTAAGAAATCAACCAAAAACTTACCCAAAAAAAATCATTTTTGCGGAGTTATCTCCCTTCCTAATGTTAATTTCCATAGGAAAATAGTAAGGCCATGGTTTTTTAATTTGTTGGTTTACGGACCCGCAGACCTGATTTTGCCGATTTTTCAGAATAAAAATAAAATAGACTTTTCCGACCCAATGCATTTTCCCTGAAAAATAATTAAAATATTCTTTTTTTATAAAATGAAATGCATTCATCACTAACAAAATTGATAACACTTTCTGTTGTGAAAAAATAGAAGTTCCAGTTTACGTTTCTAAAAATAGACAAATCAATATAACTGACCTTGAAATGTCCTTTGCGCAAATTTTGCGGAACGAAACCTGTGTTTAAAACTGCTTACACAATAAGTTTGTTTCCCTTATTTGTCACCAGTCCGTAAGATGCATCATCTCATAGGAATAGACTTGTCCAAATGCGGATATCAAGTTAAAATACTGAATATTAACAAATCATTTGGAATTTTTCTTGTTTCATACATAAAAAAAAATATTTGCCATTTGGATAAAAAACGGGAATGCATGACATCAGGTTAAACCAATATTCTCGTTTTTCCAGTGGACGAGTCTATTACGTTTTTTGACACGTGTGTTGAAACTTCTTTTCGTACGACGTTTTTACATTTTTTTCTTTATCAGTTTTCGTTCACACCAAGTTTTCTGGAATTGATTAAGAGCTACGCGAATCTGTTTTTCCATAATATTTCATCGAACTAAAATTTAAGAAATTATGACAAAATAGCATGTTAGAAAGGTGAAATATATATTTATTTTACATATTTTTCTGTCTTGAAAGATATTTTATTTTACATATTTTTCTGTCTTGAAAGATATTTTATTTTATTTTTTTTCCCGACCGACCGACCCGACTTTTTTTATGGGGAAAATCCGTAAAACCAACAAATTAAAAAACCATGGCCTAATACTGATTTTGAGTTTTCCTCAAGTTAGATTTTATGGGACTTAATTTTTTGTGTGTATATAAAGGGCTTAGTAATGATACAGATTAGAACTAAAACGTACTGTTGCAATTTAAGTTTGAGGTTAAATCTTAGTTTGACTGGACTATATGGTTAGAATCAATGAACAACATGATTCACAGAAGAATGATTCAACCATTCTCTTGTTTACTTTTTTGAAAATAGGTATACCCAAGAATTGGCATTCTTTTCTTTTGTTGGTAGCACATGTATTACATTTTATTCTGTTGTAACAGTATTTCAAATGTTTTTGTTTATTCTTTGTTTGCTTTTATAGTTAGCCCTTTTCTTAGCTGCAAAAACGTAGCTCTATTGTCCTTTGAAATTTTTTTGCTTATGGTCTGGAAATATAAAAATCATCAAAAGGACCTAAAGAGCTACGTATTCGCAGCTACCCTTTTGTAAGCCTTAATTGGCTAAATATATTTTGTACTTTATTTTCTGTAGGTAATGGATAATGTTTGTATCGAACATTTAGGACATGGTATTTTCCTGGAAGATGGAGGAGAAAAGAGAACAGTTATTGATGGTAATCTGGTCGCTCTCACACGTAAAGGCAAACTTATACATACTGATGCGTAAGTGTTTCTGGAAGTGACAGGAAATTGATATAAAATTAAATAACTGATATAAAGTAGATGTGACTTATGATTCTTTAATTTTATACTGAACAATACTGTGAATTTAGACCTAATAATACAGGTTAGGTAATCCCCACTTGTAGTTTTATTTGACAACCATCACTTCAAATTTTACATATTGTTCCAATAAGACTTATCTATCTTAACTAAACTATAATGACAATTATTTATTTATGTAACCATAAAATATGCTTTGTTTTATATTATCAGAAAGCCATCATCATTTTGGATAACCAATCCAAAGACTATAATCCGTAACAATGTTGCTGCTGGATCAGTGGTAAGTTGAACATAAAATAACAAACAAAATAAAAAAAGAAGATGTGGTATGATTGTCAATGAGATAACTTTCCACAAGAGACCAAAATGACACAGAAATTAACCATTACAGGTCACTGTACAGCCTTCAATAATGAGCAAAGCCCATTCTGCATAGTCAGCTATAAAAGGCCAACGAAATGACAATGTAAAATAATTCAAACGAGAAAAGTAATGGCCTTATTTAAGTTCATCAACATATTATTACCTTCAAATGAACAAAAAATAAGTTATTATTTGTGAAAAGTAACAGGGAAAAAAATATCTTCACAATAATGAAATCTTTTTTTTTTCATCGTCATATTTTCGAAATTTTTAAATTTTCAAAATACAACTTCATTTATATAGATGGGTTTCCTCTGTTTAAGTTGTTTATAGCTTTAAAGCTTAAGTCATTATACATATTGAATGTTGAGATTATTCTTACATCTGTGGTCTTACAGTTTTCATGATGTTTATGAGTTGTGGCACTCATGTGAAAATCATGGTATTTTTCTTCTGTCTACATGTTAATCATATTTTCCAATCATTGTCTTAATAATGTCTCATTCTTTTATTATCTTGCTGACTTTTAACATTAAGTCTTTTTTAAAATAGAGGTTTAACACACTGGTGGCCTTCATCTGTTGTATGCTCTTTGGTCCGGTTAATGTCTATTTAACATATTCCCCATTTACACTCTCAATTTTACTTTCAGTCTTTAGCATATATATATATAAAACCATCAATATTATTTTGACAGGACACAGGAATTTGGATTCTCTATCCTAATGAACCCACAGGACCATCCAAAGGGTTGGGGTTTATGGCTTATGATGAAGCCAGGCACACAAAAATAACGGAGATGGATAATAATGCAATACATTCTTGTCGCAACGTAAGTACATTCAGCTTTCACTTGAATGATTATTGAAATTGCTACTCTAGTTCAATCTTAAACAAGGGGCCTCGTTGGACAAGGGTCTAAGTAGTTCAGTTTACACTGAGGTTGTGAGTTGGAAATCCCACACGTGTGGGTGCAGCACACGACTCAAATCTTATTTGACTAGGATGTCAGTTTTTCTATTGAAGTCGATGATTATCTCAAGGCACTCTGGCTTCCTCCACCAATGAAACTGACCACCACCAAATAGTACAGCAATGCTGAAAGTAATGTTAAACATCAATCAATCAATCTAGAACTATCATAAATATACAATTTATCTAAAATATGTACAAAGTTGCCATCAATATAAAAAGATGTGGTATGAGTGCCAATGAGACAACCATTTTGAGATTTCACAATCAAGTCTGTATGATGATAAGTACGTACTCTGTATCTTTCTAATGAGATATGATATTATGAGATATTTCGTTGAAATTAGGTAATTGATGTACCCACTTCAGCATATTTTTAAATAGAAACAAACTGTATCTTGAAAATACAACTAGATGAAAGTATTTGAAGCTTTCTGTTTTTTATTTCAGGGTTTATTTATCGACAGCAGAATAATTGAAGAAAATGGTGAGCTTATAGCCGACCTTACAAATGTGTATTACCCTCAAACCATGCCAACAGATCCTTCCAACCCCTTGTCAGAAGAAGATCCAGTATACATTGTTAAACAGACATGTAAGTGCATAGTTACAGTAAATAAATAAAATGTTATTACAGAGATATGTTTCGCCTTTTTGTAATCTTGATTATGCAAATGTTGAAATCAAAATAGCAATACTTAAGATTCTTAAACAAATCATGCAAATATTCAGTCAATGAACCATAAATGAGTAACATGGCTAAACAATATCCATGTAAATGAGATGTGCCAATGCTAATACAACTGCATACCAAAAACCATTGACTTATTATGAGTCGTTCCCAAACCTAAATACAAACATTAACTTGTAAACTATGTAAAAGTTTCAAGGTCAATGAACCATGAAGAGGGGTGGAGGCTATATAATTTCCATGGAAACAATACTTGCAATACAAACATTAACTTGTAAACTATGTGAAAGTTTCAAAGTCAATAAACCATGAAGAGGGGTGAAGGCTATATAATCTCCATGAAAACAATACTTATTGTAAATTTGCATACCAAATATCATAGACTTAACATTAACAGTTCATCTAAAACTGATCTAATCACAAACTAATACATGTAAACTAAGATCAGTTTTTCAAAGACATTAGACTGTGACTGAGGGGCGAGGCCAAATAATCACAATGGGAATGAGAGGTGCCAATATTTATACAACTGAATACTAATTAACATTGGCCTGCCACTGATGGTTCCCCTTAAACTGACCTAAAAGCAAAATGATACATGAAAATTTTCAAAGTCAATAGACCATGACTAAGGGGGCAGGGCCAATAGTCTCCATGGAAATCAGATGTGCCAATGCCTATACAACTGCATACCAAATATGATTGACCTACCACTTGTGGTTAAAAATAAACTAGATTTAATCACAAACTAATACATTGTTGACGCCGGAAACAGCATACCTATGTCTCGCTTTTTGACTCTGTCAAGGCAAGACAAAAATCATTCAGGTTTTTTTGTTCCACCTAGGTGCAATATGTTTTTTTTAAGTCTGTGCGTCTGTTCATTTGTCCTCCTCTGTCTGTTTGTCTGTCTGTCCCACTTCATGTTAAAGTTTTTGTTCAAGGTAGTTTTTTTATGAGCTTGAAGTTCAACAAACTTGAAACTTAGTACACATGTTCCCTGTGACATGGTCTTTCTAATTCTAAAGCCAAATTAGAGTTTTGACCCCTATTTCATGATCCACCAAACATAGAAAATCATAGTGTGAGTTTGGCATCTGTGTACTATGGACACATTCTTGTTCTTATTATTTGGTATATGTAATTAGAGTATAAATAGAAATAAAGAAGGACTTTAATTTATATAATTTGGCCTTGGTGGCTTTGTGGTCTAAGTAGTCAAGCTACTGTTTCACTATATATAAGGTAGCTAGCCAATCTACCATGAGGTTGTGAGTTCAAATTCTACACATGGTAGGGGCATTCAACTCTAATCTAATTGATTAGGAAAAATTGTCAGTTTTCCTATTTTCCTACCAAAGTCATGGTTCTCTTTTGGCACTCCAGCATCATCCACCAATTAAAACTGGCTGCCATAAAATAACACAATAGTGCTGAAAGTGGCTTTAAACAATAGCTCCATCCATTGATCATCAAATTAATCATTAAAAGACAGATACACAAATAATAAAGTAATGATAGTAATGATAAAAGACTCCATTTCAAACAAAATTCATATACTGGAAACTCAGAAATTATTTCATTCATTTATTATTGAATAGAATAGAAGAGTAATTATTAAGATTTCACGAAAATCAACATAAAAAAATGCAAGTTCTTCTTAATGCAATAATCACCCAGCCATATTACTTGCATTAATAAAATTTTTTGCAATTATCATTTCGGTTAGTTTAAGAAATCACATCTCCACAAAGTGTTTTGTCTTACTGTTGTTTTTGAACTTACAGATGTATGCCTATATTCTTAATTCTTGTTAATCTGCCTTAATTAAAAAAGCTAGTTGATATTTTAGCAATTATGATAAAATAACTTAGTTGCTAATAAGTAAAGACCATTGTTCACTGGAAATATTCTCCAAGGATGGTAGAGAAACAAGTTAAAACGATTTTCATAACCCTGTTGAAGTATGAAGATTTTCTAAGATTTCTTAATTCAATTTTCTTTTAAATATTTATAATGGCAACAAAAAATGTTGTCAACTTCTGAAAAATTATAAGTACAATAATTTCATTTTTACATTATACATATTTTAAGTTTCTATTCATTTTTAATATATAGGTTGGAAGAACAGATTCATGAACTCATGGGTTAGAGGTGGTTTGATTATAATGCAACAATACTCGTAAGTTGACTGAGTTCTAAACCCAAATTTAATTTTTCTATGCTGAATCGTCATAATTTCAACTATTCCTTTGCTTTCTTTTTTCTACAGAATATGATGTTCCAAGAATATTGATATATTTAAATTGTTTAAGTTAGTCTTCTTTCCTTTCACCAGAGAGATCATGAAAGAAAATTATTGGACTAATCTAAAACACAAGATTCATTTATTGAATGAATAAAATCTTTAAAGCTGACTTTGAAAAAAAGCAATATGACAATTTTTTTTTTTTTTTAGGATTAAGACATTTTAACATTAAGATACAGTCTTGGACTATATTATGATATCAATAATTTTTTAGACCTTCAAAGAATTCATCAGAAGCTTTGTTGTTCTATTGTAATTATTGATAATCATGATGATAATTGATAATGATTGATAATCAAGGAGCATGATGATAAATGGTGGTGATAATTGATAATCATGATGATTGATAATAGTGGTGATAATTGATAATCAAATCAAATCAAATCAAATCAAATCAAATCAAGTTTATTGTACAAAAACAGGCCTCCAGCCCACGGTACATTTATAAATTCACAATTTAATATCAACTACAGTTCAATAATAACATATATTAAACAATACAACACACACATATTACCAACATATATATATATATATCTATTAATTTTCAAAAAGTTTTATAAACTTGTATTTGTAATAAATTTATTTATTTATTTATTAAGTATATTCATTTTATCAAGTCATAGTGACAAGACTTCTTCTCTACAGCATTTAGCTTTTTTCAAAAATACAGCCAGATTTTTCAAAGTAATTAAATTTTCTGTTCTAAAAAGACTAGTTAAAGTGTCTCTGTTACAATTACTTTGACACCATAATGGTAAAAAATTTCTCCTTATGTCAGCCAAAATTGGACAAACAAGTACAAAATGGAATTCATCTTCTATTTCATTTGTATTACAAATTTTACACAACCTATTTTCCCTTGGTTGGTTTTCATGTCTACCTTGTTCAATAGCTAGCTTATGGTTTGAACATAAAATTGAAAAAATTTCATATCTAAGATTATATGACAGTTTCTGTATATTTTCATTTATACAAATATAATCCTTAACTTTTGAATAAAAAGCACACTTTGATGAGTTGCCAATATAATCTGACCAAGATTGTAAGTTTATATCTGTAAGTCTCTGTTTAAATAAATGTAAAAACAATTTTGCATCTCCAACACTTTGACTTTCCCATACAACACCAAATCCATTTGAAAATAATAGTCTTTGCACTTTAGAACACCAATTTAAACGTCCATTTTCATTCATTTTATACATCATACGATAGCATAGTTTTGGAAGTCTGTTATCATCCATGCATTGTAAGTGTAGAAAATACTTAATAGGTTTACACACATAATTTATATATAGTTCATGACGGCCACATTCACCTCTTGCTATGTGATTATTAGTCTTTTGGCCCATTCCAAGTAGCCATTTACAAAATTTATTTTGAACAATTTCAATGTCTTTCACTTTCTCTGTTCCCCATAATTCTGCACCATAATAAAGAATTGGAGCAACCATAGAGTCAAATAACTTAAATCCAAGATTTATATCTCTAGTTCCAAGTTTACACATACAATGTTTTATCATGTTCAGAGCCTTTTCACACTGCATTCGTAATGTTTTGCAACAGTAAGTCCATTTCAGTCTATTGGAAAAATATATTCCTAAATATTTATAATAACTGACAACTTTTAAAGGTTCATTATTGAAGTACCACTTCTCGTTTTTAGATAATTTACCTCCATTTTTAAATACAACAATATTTGATTTGTCCATGTTTATAGTCATATTCCACTTTTCGCAATACTTTTCTAAATTGTTTAATCTTCTCTGTAGATCAATTGGTGTATCGGCTATAAGTGCAAGATCGTCTGCAAAGAGTAGTAGCATAACGTTATGAAAGTTCTCATGTATAAAGATGCCATTTCCACCACTGTTCTCAATTTCAGTTGCAAGTTCATTTATATACATTGCAAATAACCAAGGACTTAAAGTACAACCTTGTCTCACACCAGAATTACATGTAAAAGTTTCTGATAATCCATCAGTTGTTTTAACTTTTGCTTTGACATTGCCATAAATGTTTTGCAATAGCTTTATCATTCTGCCATGTAAATTTTTACTTAACAATATATAAAAAAGTTTTGAACGATTGATGCCATCAAAGGCTTTGCTAAAATCAATGAATGCACAGTACAGAACACCCTTTTTCTTTGATAAATATTTCATAATAATACTACACAGTATGAAAATATTATCTATTGTGGAATAGCCACTGCGAAAACCAGCTTGTTCTTCTATTAAATGCTCGTTCAAATCTGACCATACTTTTAATCTATTACAAATAATACCCATAAAAATTTTACTTATAACACATAAAAGTGATATGCCACGATAGTTACCACAATCATTTCTATCGCCTTTTTTGAACAATGTAATAATAATAGCAGTAGACCAACATTCTGGAAAATCTCCAGTGTGAAATATTTCATTAAATAATTTTAACAACACTGGCAGAAGTGTTGAAGATAAACATTTATAAAATTCCCCTGATAAACCATCTTCACCTGGTGATTTATTATTTTTAAGCTTTTTTATTTCACTTAAAATTTCTTCACTAGTAATATCACTGTCTAAATATGAAAAATTTTCATCAATACATAAATCACATTCAGTATTATGAGCCTGTACAAAATTATCAACAAATTCAGAAAAATTTACATCTTTATCTATTATTTCAGGGTTCAAAAGGTCAGAAAAATAAGTTTTCCATTCTTCACTAGAAATATTTGACCTAGGTATATTAGATTTACTAATAACTGATTTTATCAATTTCCAAAATTTACAAGAATCTCCAGTTTTAGCAATATTACATAATTCAGTTTTCTTATTCTCTTTGTGTTGTTTTTGTTTAGTTACACACAACTTGTTAAAATTTTGTTTCGTTTTAACATATTCTTGTAGTATGTCAGCATTGCTAGTTGCTCGAAAATCATTTAATAATTTACACTTTTTTCTTTTCATAGACACACATTCTGAGTCAAACCATTCCTGATTGTTAATAGCACGTTCACTGCTTTTATTATGACATGATAATAAACCAGCTTCTGTACAAATATTTTGCAAGTGAGATACTAATGCCTTGGCAGCGTCATTTGTATTGCTGTCTATTAATTCTAAAATATCATTTAAACCTGCTAAGGAAGTCGGATTGACTATTAGATCTTTGCACAACTGAGCTTTGTTACTGTTCCATTTAAATCGTATCTGTTTCTCATTACAATATTCTTCACCATTTTCAACATGTCCTGAAACTGGAATATCTAAGCAACAAGAAATTGGTAAATGTTTAGATAAATCAACAGAAAGTACACTAAAATGTGATATCCATCTGAATATGTTATAGCTAGAAATAATATAATCAATAACACTAGCACCATTTGCACACATATAAGTGAATTCACCATCTCTATCATTATGTTTGCGTCCATTTAATATATATAAATCCTTTGCACAACACAACTGTATCAATGAGCGACCAAAATTATTTGTAATTTTGTCTTTATTGCTACGTTTACACTGCGTAATAAATGACTTTGAGTCGTGATCGTTGTTTATTATGTATTGAAGACCAGGAATATAGTTAGGTTTATCTTCTGAGACAAAATCATTTAATTCTGAAGTCCTAGAATTAAAGTCACCCGCCATAAGTATTTCACAATTATCATACAATGATTCAACCTCAAAAAGCGCTTCTTCAAGAATATCAATACCATTTGTAGTGTTCTGATTACTATAAAAAATGGAGTTTTCTGGGGGTATATAAATAAATACCATTATAATTGTTTTGTTTTCAGAACAAAATTTAAGTATAATCATATCTTTAAATTGTTTCAAGATTTGTATAACTTTATATGTTGTAACAATATTTTTTCTAACCAACACTAACACACCACCTGAAGCTTTGTTGTAGACAAATTGATCGTTTACACGAATACTTTCGTAACATTCAAAATCACAAAACGTATTTACAAATTCATCCTCTGTTTTTTGAAATGTTTCTTGAAAGCTAATAACATCATGATTTTCTACTATCTCATCAACAGACTTCTTGTCACGATATAACTTTGTTTTTAGACTTTCAATGTTCCAAGACACAATCTTAATTTTGTTCTCTGAGGAATCGGGTTTACATTTAAAATAATTGTCATATATACAGTACCGCGAGCCTTGACCACATCCCTATTTTCTTGTAACTTCTTGTATGTCTTGAGTTTCCTCGTCAAAAGTGTACAGTTTACTATCGATCAAAAGCTTATCTTGACGCATTGAGACCTTACTGCCATTTTCTCTTGCACGTAGAAGGAATGGGCTTAAATTTTTCCTTGCAGTTCGCACACTTGGTGTAAAATCTTCGTTGACTCTGTAAGTTTGACTTTGTTTAAGAATATTTTTTGCCGTTTTCAATACTAGGTTTCTGTCTCTGTAGCTTAAGAATCTTACAATTATCGGCCGTTTTCTTTCTGTTCCACGGACACGTTGTACATGTTCAATTTGTACATTTTCAGCAAATTCTTTACCCAGTTCTAGTACAGATTCTAAGAATAGCCTTATTTTCATTTCACACTCTTCCCACGACTCTTTTTGATTTGACGATTTATTACTAATATCTTCAAATACATTGTTTACATCACTGGGTTTATCATCGACACCCATAAATAGCAAGTTGTTCTTACGGGAACCGGCCTCAATTTTATCTACCTGATTTTCTAGGGACACGACCCGTGATTTTAGCTGTTTGTTTTCTGTTTGTAACATGTCTATTTTACTGTCTAATTTGTCGTTCAGTTTATCTATATTCTGGTTTACACCAGTCATCTCAGTTTTCATTGCGAGCATGTTTGTTGACATGGTAGTCATTTCTGACCTTATTTCCTGAAGAGTTCGACTGAGTGCATCATTATCTCCCTTGTCCCATGAAAGTTTCGATTGCGATAATGACATTAATCGTGTATTTGGTCCTGTTGGGGGAGGGCCTGGATTTAATTCAACATCCCCACTAAGTAGTAAAATTGCACTGATACACAAAGTTATTCTCACTAAGAGTTTTAAGTTGGTGATCCGATTTGGGTTTAACAACATGGCGGGATATTTGATTGTGTTCCTACCGATTGATTGACAAAATGAACCAATTCTCATCCTCCACTGGCTAATGTCACATCCCATCTTTTAAATGTATTGTTTGTTGGTAAATACTTGTTGAAATAGTAAGTTTCGAGCCAAAATCGAGGTTTAAATTAACCAATTTTCAATATTTTGTTCCACTGATTTTTTTCTAACTTCCGTTCTTTTCACTGTAGGTGGCGTTTGATAATCATGATTGATAATTGATATTGATGATTGATAATGGTGGTGATAATTGATAACGATGATGATGATGATTTCCTTTGAAATATTTTAGAAAAATCCGAAATTTAATTCAATACTTGATTCTTCAGGACTGCGTCATTTGCATCTTAACTTATCTTTCATCATATTTTTTGATGGTCATTAATACGTTCTTTTAAATATTAAATATTGTTAAAACAATTAATTATTTTCGCAGGTCAGCAGACAGTTCAACAGTGTTGACGTTTGCAGCGTAAGTAAAATTTATTTTATAATATAGATAATGTAAGTTTGTGGCACCAAGGAAACATTCCATAATAAAATTCACTTATAATTTAGGTTCAAAATGTAATTGCTTCCATCACAACTTTTCAAAAACTGTTTCCAAATGATGTATGTGTTATGCTTGATATAAAAGTATCCAATGATTTGTTTTAATGATTTATTAAGTAATATTTTGCACTAACAATGATAAAAATATTCCTGTTGTTACCTAAGTGATTTTTTCCAAGGAAATGAATTTTTTATAAAGGATTTTACTTCAAGGGGAGAAAATTAGGTTGGATATAACATCAAATTTTACAATTTTTAACTATTCAGTAAAAGCAAGAAATAAAGTGATGAATTTACCCAAAACTTTCTTTTTATTTCTCGAAACTAATGGAATTGAATAATGTCTTTTCAAAAACTAGAATTACTATTTATCATGTTTGTATTTGCCAAAGAATAAATTATCTTTTCATCTATACAGAGTTATAAAATTTAACATATTTCCCAAAAATTAGGATTACCTTTATTTTTAAATCACGATGACCGTGAGGGCATTCCAATGTATTGCTATCGCCTAGAATTCCATTACATAACTTTCGTTTTGGGTTTGTAACTGATCTATAAAAATGATAAATATGTGGATATTAAAGAGTGCAAAAAAACATTCCTTATCATTTGTTATAAATACATCCCTCCAACTAATACTTGTAAAAATTATTTTTGTTTAGAACATAAATTAATAATATGAAAATGTTTTTGTCGTTAGATATATAAATCTATTATCAATGATTTTTTACTTATATATATATATATATACACCTTATGTTTGTGGCATAACATCGTGGCCACAAGTTACTTGTTTTCTGTTTAGTATTAAATTTATATTAAGATCCATTTTGTTACATCTTGTGATCAATTTTATTTGGCAATCGCTAATGGCAGTCAGCAGGGTTAAAGAACATCAGTTGTTCGACCTGTTAGTCAAATGCGTTTTGTTTAAATATACTTCTTCACTTTTTTGGTCTTTTTGAAAATGTTGTTTGTGCTGTATTTAGACCCTTCTACAACGAAATTTGTTTTACATGCACACGTATAAAAATTGCGGTTTTTATCCAACGCAATCATAGGTTTGAACGTAGTTTTCAATTTAGACTCGTATATATATATAAGTAAAAAATCATTGATAATATCTATGCACATGTACCGAAAAATTGTGTTAAAGCATGCGGAAGAATATCTCCAAAACGTTTTGCTTCAATCCCAACAAGGATCGGTAACTCTGCATTGAAGATTGTTTTTGTGGGAAAATATGAATGCTTACTAATATCCAATCTTTTAGAAAAATCGATTTTTTAACAGAAGATTGTCCACCATGCACTTGCACTGCAATATTATTAGAATAGTAGAATAGAATAATATACAAATGGATGAAAATTATATATACATATAACTGTTATATAAATATAATATAACAACAACCCAGTGTATACTGCTTTGTATCACTACAATATATAGTTATTATGGTGAGGTTGAATTTCCTGTCATTTATTTATCATTCACGCACAACTTGTCTCAGAAAAAAATATCTATGTACTTTAACCTCAGTTCCAGCTGTATAGAGATGAGATTTTTTTCTGTTACATGTGCTTTTGACCGTCCACAAGAACTTTGGGGTCACCTGATGTTCATAACTTCAGTACTTTGATTTAACCTGTTTAAAGGAATTTGAAAACTTGTAAAGATAATATCATTTTAGGGACATTTAATCAAATTTCTCATGAATATCGTTACATCTTAGGAAATGTGATATAAAATAAAAGAATTTTAGATAAAATTTGGGATAATGATGTTGAGTCTAGGTTTTTGTTATTTCAATTGACTGAACTTTTCTTTCAGCTCTACCCCATCACCACAAATAATAGAGAAAAGTGTGTTTTTGGGAGAAACTGATAATATTGGTAAAAAAACAGAAGTTTGGGATAACAGTATAAGGAGGCTGCTTGATTACCCAAGATCACTTGTAATGCCATGGGATCCGTAAGTACCAGAAGTTTGGGATAACAGTATAAGGAGGCTGCTTGATTACCCAAGATCACTTGTAATGCCATGGGATCCGTAAGTACCAGAAAGAGAGTCACTTTATTACTATTTGTCTACAACATGTATTAGATTTATAAGTAGATCAAATCGTCATATGCTGCAATAGAGAAAATGATTTTATTTATACAGTGTTCAATATACAATCAACTTTCTCACTTATTTGTTTGTATTTATGTTTTGCAAATAGTTTAAACGAGGATTTTCCTAATTAATTCAAAACTCTGAAGATGTGATATGATGCCAATGAGACAAACTATAATCCATCCATGTCACATACAATGTATAAAAAAGTGAACAATTATGATTCAAAGTACAGCCTTCAACACAGAGCTTTGGCTCACACCAAATAACATGCTATAAAGAGACCCAATATGACTAGTGTAAAACAGTTTAAACAGGAAAACCATTGGTCTTATCTATATAAATTATGAGTATCAAGAAACAATTTGGGTACAATAGTCTTTTACAGCAGCATTTGTGGTTTTTTGACTAAATTGTCATAGAGAAGATCATTTAGAATAAATTTCAAAAAGACTACTATACATGATTTTGTTGAATTTGATATTTCCTATGAATTTCACAGTTTTTCCTATAATAATGTATATGTAAACTATGTAAATTTATATTTGCATTCTTTATTTTTTGTGGAAATTTACCTTAGTACATTTTGAACAACAAAATTCAAAATGAAAAAAGTACATCTGCTTTCAGTCAAAGAATTCATAATAGATTTAATATTTTTTGGAAATGTTTTAAACTGTCTTTATTTCCTTTTTTGTCTTCCTTTATTTTGATAAAACTAAATAATCAAGTGTTAAATTTTGTTGAATTTTATTATTTGCTTTAAATATCTAAGGAAAACCATTATGTGTATTTAAAAAGCATTTTAGAGATATCTTCTATATTTAAATTTTGTTGAATTTTATTATTTGCTTTGAAAATCTGCAGAAAACCGTTATGTGTATTTAAAAAGCATTTGAGATTATCTTTCATATTCATTTCTTTACAGCAAATATCCAATACAAGGTTTTGTAATCTACGAGGGTCCTGTTTACTTAGATAGTGTCTGGTTTGACAAGTTTACTCCAACAGAGAATTATACCATGGGTGCTATATCATTCAAAAAACATAATAAATTTACCAGTTCTCCTGTTAGTGCTGTCAGTAATTTAAAATTTGGTTACAGTGATGTAAGTATCTAAAAACATGGCAGTTAAATATTTGTCCAATTCGCAATATAAGTTCACTAATGTTTAAACTCTCAAAAGTTCTCCTGATGTTGTCACTACTTACTTCAATAAATTAGTATGATGTATACTGTGGATTCAGTAATATTCATTGAATACCTATTTTCGCGCATTTAGTGGGCACAGGGGAACAACAAATTTGAATGTTCAACAAATTACAATTTTTTAATAGGAATGTATGCAGACTTTGCCAAAACCACAATATTAAATATCTACAAAAATGCAAGTTTTCCTCAAACCACAAAAATTGGTATCCACGAAAATAAATGAATCCACAGTAAGCACAATAAATATACCCATACGAAACATTAAATATGACATACGAGCATTTCAAAAATAATGATACATCTAAAACTTAGTAAATTTGCTTGTTTTCTGTTAAATCTGTTGGTACTATTATTCCAGTTTAGATATCCAATTAGGAACAGACAAATATTTCCTCTGTACATATTTATTGGCTTATGCTTATTGTATTTGAAAACATTTTTATTTTATTTTTAGCTCACCTGGCCCGAAGGGCCAAGTGAGCTTTTCTCATCACTTGGCGTCCGGCGTCCGGCGTCCGGCGTCCGTCGTCGTCCGTCGTCCGTCGTCGTCCGTCGTCGTCGTCTGTCGTCGTTAACTTTTACAAAAATCTTCTCCTCTGAAACTACTGGGCCAAATCAAACCAAACTTGGCCACAATCATCATTGGGGTATCTAGTTTAAAAAATGTGTGGCGTGACCCGGTCAACCAACCAAGATGGCCACCACGGCTAAAAATAGAACATAGGGGTAAAATGCAGTTTTTGGCTTATAACTCAAAAACCAAAGCATTTAGAGCAAATCTGACATGGGGTAAAAATGTTTATCAGGTCAAGATCTATCTGCCCTGAAATTTTCAGATGAATCGGTCAATCGGTTGTTGGGTTGCTGCCCCTGAATTGGTAATTTTGAGGAAATTTTGCTGTTTTTGGTTATTATCTTGAATATTATTATAGATAGAGATAAACTGTAAACAGCAATAATGTTCAGCAAAGTAAGATCTACAAATAAGTCAACATGACCAAAACGGTCAGTTGACCCGTTTAGGAGTTATTGCCCTTTATAGTCAATTTTTAACCATTTTTCGTTAATTAAAGTAATCTTTTACAAAAATCTTCTCCTCTGAAACTACTGGGCCAAATTAATCCAAACTTGGCCACAATCATCTTTGGGGTATCTAGTTTAAAAAATGTGTGGCGTGACCTGGTCAACCAACCAAGATGGCCGCCACGGCTAAAAATAGAACAAAGGGGTAAAATGCAGTTTTTGGCTTATAACTCAAAAACCAAAGCATTTTGAGGAAATCTGAGGGGATAAAAATCTTTATCAGGTCAAGATCTATCTGCCCTGAAATTTTCAGATGAATCAGTCAATCGGTTGTTGGGTTGCTGCCCCTGAATTGGTAATTTTGAGGAAATTTTGCTGTTTTTGGTTATTATCTTGAATATTATTATAGATAGAGATAAACTGTAAACAGCAATAATGTTCAGCAAAGTAAGATCTACAAATAAGTCAACATGACCAAAATGGTCAGTTGACCCGTTTAGGAGTTATTGCCCTTTATAGTCAATTTTAACCATTTTTCATAAATTAAATTAATCTTTTACAAAAATCTTCTCCTCTGAAACTACTGGGCCAAATTAATCCAAACTTGGCCACAATCATCTTTGGGGTATCTAGTTTAAAAAATGTGTGGCGTGACCTGGTCAACCAACCAAGATGGCCGCCACCGCTAAAAATAGAACATAGGGGTAAAATGCAGTTTTTGGCTTATAACTCAAAAACCAAAGCATTTTGAGGAAATCTGACATGGGATAAAAATGTTTATCAGGTCAAGATCTATCTGCCCTGAAATTTTCAGATGAATCGGTCAATCGGTTGTTGGGTTGCTGCCCCTGAATTGGTTATTTTGAGGAAATTTTGCTGTTTTTAGTTATTATCTTGAATATTATTATAGATAGAGATAAATTGTAAACAGCAATAATGTTCAGCAAAGTAAGATCTACAAATAAGTCAACATGACCAAAATGGTCAGTTGACCCCTTTAGGAGTTATTGCCCTTTATAGTCAATCTTTAACCATTTTTCATAAATCAAAGTAATCTTTTACAAAATCTCCACTGAAACTACTAGGCCACAATCATCTTTGGGGTATCTAGTTTGAAAAATGTGTCCGATGACCTGGCCATTCAACCAAGATGGCCGCCACGGCTAAAAATAGAACAAAGGGGTAAAATGCAGTTTTTGGCTTATAACTATGAATTCAAAGCATCTAGAGCAAATCTGACAAGAAGTTAAATTGTTAATCAAGTCAATATCTATCTGCCCTGAATTTTTCAGATGAATTGGACAACTGGTTGTTGGGTTGCTGCCCTCCAATTGGTAATTTTTAAAGAAATTTTGCCGTTTTTGGTTATCTTGAATACTATTATAGATAGCGATAAACTGTAAACAGCAATAATGTTCAGCAAAGTAAGATCTACAAATAAGTCAACATGACCTAAATGGTCAATTGACCCCTTAAGGAGTTATTGCCCTTTATAGTCAATTTTTAACAATTTTCATTGATTTGGTAAATATATGTAAATTTTTACCAAATATAGTTCTCTGTTACTAATGGGCAAAGTTCATTATAGATATAATTGTAAGAAGCAAAATCGTTCAGTAAAGTAAGAACTTCAAACACATCACCATCACCAAAATACAATTTTGTCATGAATCCATTTGTGTCCTTTGTTTAATATGCACATAGACCAAGGTGAGCGACACAGGCTCTTTAGAGCCTCTAGTTTATTAATGCACACTGTTAACAATGTGTTGACTTTGGTTACATTTATATATTCAATTGTATATATTTTTTATTTACATAAGTAATAATCCCTATTCAGGCTTTTGCAGTGCACACAAAATGTGTTTCTAGAATAAATTTCGTGAGGGGTCTATCTATAAATTGTATGTGGTGTTCCAGACGCATATTCACCTCTTGAAAAATTAATGTGAACATAATGTTTTTTCTACTCGCAGATTTGTGCTATTTGAAGCAATTTTCTAATGTGACTTGCATACACACTTTCTTTAATTTCTTTTCTCTAGCCTTCAGGAGGAAATCGTGTTTATGATGGTGATGAAACAGTGCATAGATTTAATAATTTAGATGGTGACAAAATGGCCACCATTAGAGATGAAGATGGAAGTGTCACAAATTTGGCAACAATCCAACAAATTGTCAAACCAGGCCTATTTTATACAACGCCTTCATGTATATATCGTAAAAACTGGAATATGGCTATGTGTCCTTACAAGTATGCAAAGGTATGATAAACATACACACATACATACACGATTGATTTGGGGTAGTTAACAGTGGTGTTTAAATTATTTGTAAGCAAGAATTTAACACTTATATAAGGCTCAATGTTGAACAGTGGTATGTTATCTAGACTTAATTGTCTGACAATGTCTTGGTAAGGCTATTGTTAGTCCTGCAAGGATTTGTTTAATGGACACCTTGATATTTACATCACATGCTAAGGCTCTATAACTGAAGAAATCACATAATTGCTCATTTCTCTCTCCTCTGACTTGAGAATCATAGACGAGAAGAGAACCAGATAAATGAAAATTCAAAATTACAAGTTGAAGTCAAACTTGCAACACCATTGCAAAAGAAACATGAAGAGAAAACATTTATTATCCTCTTCTCAAAGGACAGCAAACTTAATTGAAGCTCTATCTGCCTTTCTCTACAAAGAGATTTTCGTAGCACAAATCAATGCTCTAAGTATTTAATATCAAGCTTCCTGTGAGCCTGATATATCATTTATTGAATTATTATATCCATCACTAATTAACCTCATGTATACTGTAACATACTTGTGCATACTGACAATGCATGAAATTTCAAAGCTTTTTTCTCTCGATTTACAAATTAAAGTTCCTGAAATTTTGAATCAAGCTTCATGTTAGCATGCTATACCATAAAATGCATTCTCATATTTGTCACTTATCAACTTCTTGTTTATAGAATTATACTATAGAATTCTGAAACATTATGACCATGTATGAATTTTTCCTCGCTATTTCTCAAAAACTACAAGTGATAGCTTCTGTAAATTTGGTTTCAAACATTGTTAGAGCATGCTGAACATTTATTATATTTTGCTGTGTCATTGTCAGTTTGTCTTAATATGAATTTGAACATCCACTTTATCTTTATCTTTTTTTCAGTTATTAATTTTACAAAATTATATAATGTTTTCTAATTCTATAACTTTTTTCATCAGCTTAATATCAAAATTGATGCAAGTTCTCCAGAACATGGACAGACTGAATCTATAATGGTCAGAGATGACCAACCTGATTCTCCAGAGACGCTAACTGGTGTGTTTTCAAATGAGTTCCTGACCATCTTGGGTGGAACCCATAGCTACACACTACATTGGAGCAATGGAATTCCAAGGAAATTTGCAATATATACCAAAGGAGTTGAATTGTAAGTTTGATATATAATATTCTCATGCTGATGATAGATATAAGAAGATGTGGTATGAGTACCAATGAGACAACTCTATATCCAAGTCACAATTTATAAAAGTCAACTATTATAGGTCAAAATATGGTCTTTAACACAGAGCCTTGGTTGTTTCTTGAAACTGGCACATTTTGATATCTTTTAAACTTTTGAATACTGTGACTTTTATTCATGGGGTTCAAGTTTGTATTTTTTCATGAATGGATTTATTCATGAATCTAGGTGTCCAACAAACTATAACAATTGTTGTCCAAATCAAGGCATGGAAAGATCCCCATGGAGGTTTAACTACATGAAAACGTGAATATGATCTAGAGAATACACACAGAATACATCAGCAAATGCACTATGAACTAAATATTTACAACTTCAGACAGGGTTTTACCTGTTTCATCTTTAAAAACCTAGACTATGAGATTTTTAATACTCCTGAAAAACTAGTTTTGATTAATTAGAAACAGACTTTTGTTGATAATATGAGATGATAAAGATTTTCTTTTAGTGAAATGTTAATGGCCCAATTAACACCTTTGGTGATCATTAATCTGTTTCAATTATATTATTAGAAGTTAAAAGGAAAGAAAAGAATGAAGAATCATTTATGTCACCTTTAAACATCTTTTTGATTATTGCAGGAACCAATATGTAAGAGTTGGTATGTGTATGCCATCTGATGCCACCTTTAACCTATTTACAAGGACCCCACTCCGGCGGCTTAAATTGGTTGACTGGACGGAGGTACAATCTATTGAAGAACTTGATAGTGATACTCTAGGAGACAGATATTTTTGGGATAAGTCGATTGGGTAAGTACAAAACAAATGGTTGGAAAGAAATAATAAATTGCTATGTTAATTACAGAATTAGAGGGTTGGAAAAGAGCGAGACATCTTCATTATAAAGTAGTAAATATAATGATTGGATGCTGAACAAACCTTATTTAATTTTCTCAAGCGATAATCTATTGAAGTATTGCACTTCTTAAAATGCTACGGAAGTTAAAATAAAACCATTTACCAATGCTTATGTACACATTGTGATTACAGCAGATAATAAAATCTTTATAAACGCCACTACAGACATTATTTGTACAATTATGGTTTCAGTTGTTCAAATTATTGTCTAGTTTATTGTTCTAACATTATCTTAGAGAAAATAATTGAGTACAGTTCAGGAAGGTAATTTATGTTCAATTAAAGATTTGTTCTAATTTGCTTATATATTTTTTTTTTTTTTTTTGCAGAATGTTATTTTTGAAGTTCATCAGCTACGAATCAAGAACTGATACTACAACCTCAAATTGTGAGGGTAATTGTCCCTACGTACAAGTAGATGTGTTGTCTGGGGATAGGTCAAATGGTGATTGTCGTCAGGCTGCCTACAACAATCCTGGAAATTACAGAAAGACAAGCAATGTAAGTTTTGGTGCTAAGTGACATCTCTTCTGATGGCATTGGAATAATTATATTTAACATTCTTAGTTGGTAAATAATGGAACGGCTATTAATTTTGATATTGTTGCCTGATTAAAATTATCCAAACATTAGGAAAATATATACTGCACAGATCACAGATAATTTTGTATTCATTCACAAGTTGTCTAGATTTGGGATGCTTTGAACTTGCCTCCTACTTCTTGATTTGATGTCATTTTATGAGCGAGTTATTGCAATCTCTAGATGTCTAGGTGCAATATATTATGTGGGTCTCATTGGGGTCAAAGCATGACACGGGATTGTTGATTTTTTGAAAGCGTGACACGTGAAAGTTAAAATAATGTGCCGTGAAAACGGGAAATAAAGTCTTTAGCGGGACACAGGAAATTACAAAAATCAGAACCCCATAATGAGACCCCCTATCATGTGCATAAAATTTTGTTTCCATTTTTAGGGTCAAATGTCTACAGATACACGAACATTAGCTGCTACAGATCCAACCCCACCAAAGGTAATACATAGATGTTATAGTAATTAGTGGACATATATTTAATTAATATTACAAAGATAAATAATGATAATACTGTTAGTTGCCATTTTTCATATATTTTGATTATTTGCATTTTTAGCTCACCTGGTAGTCTATCTAATGTGAGCTATAAGCATCACACACATGTTCTCCACTGAAAACCAGTAAACCATTTAAAACCAATCACAATCTTCGTTATGAAACCTTGTTCCAGATTTGTTCCTTATGTTCCTGTTGCAATCTACTTGCATGGTAACCACTACTGAAAATAAAACATAAGGGTACTGTAAAATGCAACTAATTGTTTAGTAATTAGAAATCAGAATAGAAAAATTTGACGATGTATCATTTGCTCACTATTTCAAGATCTATACCAACTCTCTATGTACACCAAAACGACCAGACAAATTTGAGTTATTGCCCTTTAATAATGAGTATGGCCAATTTGGGTGGGACATTTTTGCCTACTATCTTAAAAAATGCATTGTTCTCATTGAAATAATCAGCAAGTCAAGGTCAACAAATTTACCAAATAGCTGAACCCATTCATTGACTCCTTGAAAGAGTTATTGTCCTAATAATGATTTTGATCTATAAACATGTTTGCCTTTTATGTTGAAAACAGTAATTAAAAAAGTTATACATTATACTTTAAACTGCAAAATAATTATCAGTATAAGATGTGCAAAAATGCAACATAATAGAAAATCATGAAAGTCTTCTTACAGGAATTATTGTCCTTAATGATGATATTTGACCATCATTTAGGATTTTGCAGAGTCATTTGAAAAACTATGATAGATAGCTATAAACTTTATGCAACAAAATGATCAGCAAATCAAAAATATCGAAAAAGACTACAACTTGTAAGAGGTTGTTGCCCTAAATTCAGATTAGACCAAAATTAGCTATTTTTTTTTTAGATATTCAAATAAAATTCTTATAGATAGAAGTAAAATTATACACAGCAAAATGATGGATTAATGCCCTGAAAAGACAATTTTTAACAAATTCTGATGGTTTAATAATATCTTTAAAAGACAGACAACATTCAACAAACCGCTACACAGAAAGCTAAAGAGACACATTACCTAATTATTTATACATTTGTATTTGTTTACAGGGTTGGGGTGCAGGATCTCAGCTTCCATTCACATCCAGAATACCTGTAAATGGTGGTTGGTCAAGCTGGTCAGCATTTAAGGAATGTTCCGTTACATGTGGAGGTATTGATAGCTTCTTATGATATAAATTATGCATCATATCAATCTTTCTCAAATATTGTTTGAAATCACTGTTGAAATTATTTGAGACCAGAAAATCATATTGAACATAGATTGTTGAAGTTGAAAAGAAAGTATTAATAGAATAATTAATTTTTCATCATAATTCTAATCACTTTGTTCTTGTAAAGCAAGGTGTCAAATATTGTACATTTATACATGGTAAAACAAATTTGCATAACAACTATACCATGATATGTGTATGATCTGTGAACAAACCAGAGTAAGATTAATCAGTTTTGTTAGTTACTTGACTGAACATATTTACCATAATGATTTTTGCACTGCAGAAAACAGCCCAAGGTCACTACAGCTAAAAAAACATCCGGCAACCTAAGGCAGGCCTCGTTGTCTACTCTAAATTCATACTTATCTACTTTATATTTATTCAATGTTACAGGTGGAAAGCAATCTCAGTACAGAAGTTGTAATAATCCTGCCACTGCAAATGGCGGCACCGACTGTGTTGGAGATGGTGTGAATTCTGTCAGTTGTAATGAGCATCCTTGTCGTAAGTATATTGAAATATAAAAATGTGTCATACCACTTAAGAAAATATGTTCATAGATGGAAATAAAAGTTTTGTTCTTTTAGACTTCTTGTTTAAAGAGGTTTTTTTTTTTATCACTTGAAAGAAATTGCAAATTTTGCCAGACATTTAAAAATAATGTTTAAATAAACCATGAGCAAAAGATACAGGAACCATATTGTGTATTATATTTGTTTACATACAACACAAATTAATAATTGCTTTTTTCTTGACAGCTGTCAATGGAAAATTTAGTGATTGGGGACAATGGTCATCATGTATCGTCAATTCTGGTTGTCAAGGTTACAGAGAAAGGGAAAGGTCATGCAATACTCCAGCTCCTCAACATGGGGGAATACACTGCACTGGTTCAGTAGAGGAACAAGAAGCTTGCAACAATTGCACCTGACCAGCAAAAAATGACCAAGGACTATTATATATAATCCTTTTTAGCATTTAGTTTAATGACATTGATTTTAAAAGTTGAATGAATAAAAAAACTTTAAATATCAACCTTGTGTCAGTTCATATTTTTTAAGAAAATGTAAAAATGATCTATCATTTTCAGTGACATAGCTACAACTTCTAGCTGCAACAAATTATGGAAATCTGATATATAACATTAAGAAGATGTGGTACGATTGTCAATGAGACAACTCTCCACCAGAGTCACTAAATGACACAAATTAACAACTATAGGTCACTGAATGGCCTTTAACAATGAGCAAAGCCCATACCCCATAGTCAGCCCGGAAATGACAAATGTAAAACTATGTAAACAAGAAAACTTGCCGCCTAATTTTAATATGTACAAAATAATGAATGAAAAACAAATATACTACACAACAACATACAACAACCACTGAATTACACTCTTGACTTGGGACAGGCACATACAGAATGTGGCACAGTGGCAGGGTTAAAAGTTAATCAGAAAGTACAAGTAAGGCAAAAGGTTGGACATGAATGAGGCAGCAAATACAAGTTTAAAATGAAAAAATGTAGAGGTCAACATGTAGTCTAAAATGGAAAATAATATTCATCTCTAAATCACTCCAAAGACTTAACAAGCTATAAATGATTAGACCATAGTAAGTATTTTAAAATCTCAGGCCCATCTGTCCACCTTTGGTTCCATGGATATTTTTTGTCCCATCTTTCTCAGTAACTACATTACACTGATTTCTGAAATTTGGGTTCAAGGTTTTATGAGTCAGCTATACCCTGTGATGCGTTTTCAGATTCATCAATCAACAACTTCCTGTTTACTAAACAATTACATCTTTTTATACTATTGATATAATGTAGTCACAGCAGGGGTATTATCAAACTGAGTGAGCAATAGCTCATAGTTTTACTTGTTTATTCTTTGTCATCAATATCAAAATTATAAGTGAACAAAAACCAAAGAAAGAGCAAAACGGGTGCCCCACTTGCACTATCGTGGTAATAAGTTTCAAGTTGATTGGACTTCCAACTTCATCAAACACTACCTTGACCAAAAACTTAAACCTTAAGTAGGACAGACTGGCGGATGAACGAACTAACGGATACACAGTCCGGAAATCCAAAAAACAGCTATTTCTAAAGAAAATTCTTCTAAAAAGAAAAATGATCAGGATAAGACCTCCAAATATGGCAACAAGACTGAAATTGCAGTTAACTCATAAATACAAATATTTGGTGTGCAAGTTTTACTGGTCCTGTAGAAAACTTGTTTCAAATAAAATAGAACATCCTAAATTTTACATTGATGTTGTTAATCAAGCCTGGAAATTTAGATACAATTTGAATAAAAAAAATCTAAAAGGGTTACCTATTTAACACAGAAGTTAAATCTTTGGATAATGATTTTGTTGGTATTAGTATTGATTTTTTTATTAGTAAATTAAAACCATATAAAATATAACACATATGTTCTTTCAGGGTACTACAATCTGTAGATACTTGCAACAAGGTCATGTTTTTCTCTGACTGGTAAATGGTCTTTATACTTAATTCTTTGGATGTTGAATGTGTACCAATTGATATTTTAGACCGTGTTCACACCGAATTCCATGTACAGTAAACTTGTTTACAATTAGTTTAATGAACTGGACATTGGTTTCACATTAAATTTGTTCACATCTATACACCTTGTTTAATTACCTGTACATAAGATTTGTTCACATTTGTAAACTCTATGTCATTTAAAAATGTTTATTACGTAGAATCGAATGAAACGTTTTCGGACAACTTTTTCTAGCAGCAAGGGAATGACCATTTGACTCTAAATAGGGGGGATGGAAATATTCCGAACCCCAATTGGATAAAGAAAACAATTCTGGTTCTACAGATGATAAAAAATATTCTGAATCAAGAGTTTCACCACACATTATAGTGTTAAATGTTGAACAGAAAAAAATTGATTACCAGCATCAAAAAAAACCCGGAATAAAACGTTTGCGCGGCAAAATTCTGATAATTAAACAAAATGCCCCCCCTTTTATTTAAGTTAAGTGGTTGCTTCTTTATGAAAGCCATTTTGATGATTTGCAGTAGTTTAAAGATACTAAAGATGTCTCGATTAAGCATTATAAAACGTAGGCTGCAACAGCGTGCTTACAGACGAAGAAGGATATATAAGGGATCACTATATTTCTATCTTTTCTGTTTGTTCACATGGTATTTCTTCTCCAAGAAGTATTTGGCAAAGGAAGGGGGTAATGTTTTTTTTTTTTTTACTTTTTAAGTGTAATTTCACGGATCCGAGATACTAGACAAACAATACATTTACCTCACACTTTTTAAGTAATGCATTTATGAGTGAATCGTTGTTTGAGTAAAGACCAGTGGCAAATATTTCTGTGTAAGTCAAGTCGATTCGGAAAGACCTTAATTTTCAAATGAATTATGTGTTTGGCAATGATGCTGATTTGAGTTTTGATAAGGGCTTAATAAAGCTACGTTAAGTTTTATTTCTAAACAAAACAAATAAATATATCAAGTTGAGACAAATATTTCTGTAAAGAACTTCATAAATAATTGCTATAAATATCAATTTTATTAAAAAAATCGTTTCTTCCTTAAATATGCATGGTGAAACTAATGTTTTAAATGCCTAGTTTTGTGTACACTTAAACTACACAAGGCCTACATCGAGTATCGACTGCATGTAGACAAAACATGATTTACACTACATGTAAACATTGAGTTTTATCAATGGGAACGTAATTTTGTTTAGTTTACGTGTGAGTTACACTTACACAACACCGAGTTTAGGTCAATGTGAACACGGCCTTAGTCTTCGATACATAATTTTTTTATTTATTTTTTTGTCACACTCTCTGATCTGTACTTTTTATCTCACAAGGCCATAAGGACCAAGTGAGCTCTTCTTGATCACTTGGCATCTGTCTAATAGTTGAGTCTTTAAAAAGAAATAAGGTTTAAAACAGGCAACATTATCAATTGCAATGACCTATGAAAATAACAGAAATTTTAGATTAAACCACCTTACAATAATCTGATACTCACATTAGTTAATTGGAACCGTGTCATGAAAAGTCAATGCAGACCAAAAAACATGAAAATAAGGTCAAGGTCAGATGTACCTCATCAGACAAACACGTTAACCTTTCAACCGTTCTGTATACCAAATATAGTTAACCTATTTTTGAATATCTTTTATAACTCTTTTTTACTTCTAAGAAATAATCCTAATAAAAACAAGAGTGCACACACTGAAATTTCTCGCCTTCTTTACCAATCATTAATAGTATGTTGATAGTACTAAATATAAAGCTTTATTACAACTGTCATATAAACGTAACGTTAACCAAGAAAATTAAACATAAACCAATGAACCATGAAAATGAGGTCAAGGTCAGATGAACCATGCCAGGCAGACATGTACAGCTAATAATTCTTCCATACAACAAAACACACCAAAACACAAAAAACTAAACACTGAGCAATGAACCGTGAAAATTAGGTCAAGGTCAAATAAAACCTATGTGACTGATATATAGATCATAAAATATTTCCATACACCAAATAGAGTTGACCTATTGCATATAGTATTAGAAAAAAAGACCAAAACACAAAAACTTAACTTTGACCACTAAACCATGAAAATGAGGTCAAGGTCAGATGACACCTGCAAGCTAGACATGTACACCTTACAATCATTCCATACAACAAATATAGTAGACCTATTGATACAATATAAGTAAAACAGACCAAAACACAAAAACTTAACTATAACTCAATATACAAGACTTATTGCTTATAATATCTAAGATATGGAGTTGACCACCAAAACTTAACCTAGTTCACTGATCCATGAAATGAGGTCGAGGTCAAGTGAAAACTGTCTGACGAGCATGAGGACCTTACAAGGTACGCACATACCAAATATAGTTATCCTATTACTAATAATAAGAGAGAATTTAACATTACAAAAAATCTTTACTTTTTTCTCAAGTAGTCACTGATCCATGAAAATGAAGTCAAGGACATTTGACATGTGACTGACGGAAACTTTGTAACATGAGGCATCTATATACAAAGTATGAAGCATCCACTCAGGTCTTCGAGCTTTCTGTGACAAAATTCGCAGGCTCGACAAAAAAAAAACTATGGACTAAAATATCCATGAAAATAAGGTCAAGGTCAGATGAACCTTGTAAGACAGACGTGTGATCTCTCATGATGGTAATAATGGACAGCTGTTAAAAGTTCTGTGGCAATTAAATGCATATTCAGGACAGGTACATGAATATTAACCCTGCTTTGTGCAATCCACAAGAAGAGCAGCAGCAAATACCAATTTTTGAGTCGTTTAGGTTTAAACATGCCAGAGTTCCAACTTGAGCCGAATACACTGATGTTATTGTATAAAAGACTCCTTAGTTGTAAATGTCTGTGTCATTTGGTCTCTTGTGAAGAGTTGTCTCATTAGGAATCGCACCACTTCTTTTTTATATGTATACCTAGCAATGAATCCATATACATTTGTACCAAATATAGTTGTCCATATTACACATAAAAATGGGGTAACTAGTCAAATAAAAAGACCATTTGGCATCTTCATACAAATATGGAGCTATCCAGCACCTTTAAAGTTTGGACAATAAAGCTTTAAAAAAGACAACCCGGTTAAGTATCCCTAAGTTCTGCTGATGATACACTGCCAAGTCAATGATGATCATAGATGCCGAGTGATGGAAATATAATTAAAGCATTTACATGTGTCATACCCTCGATCATAGAAACCTCTTCCCCCTTTACTTGTCATCCAGATACAATTTAGACAAGATGATTTTCCAAATAAATTTTAATTACCAATTATTATGATCCTACATGATACAATATAACCAAATGAAACCAAACACAATCTGCTTCTTTTAAGATGTGTGTAAATATCAAACAAACAATTACTTGTGATATATATGCTTTTGATCACGGTTGTAAATTATCTTTAAATAAAAAGGAGGAAAAGGATCTGCATCATGGGTTTGGTATCAGTAGCAAAAATAGTACAATAATGCAAAATAAATGACAGTACTGAGGATACTATCTATTTTCCTGGTTGTTTTTATTATAGGGGGAAATAATCCTAATGTAATTTCTTAGTCTATATAATTACGTATAAAAGTTTATGAATTAAAATAAAATCATGTAAATTTTTTGATACATGTAATAAATTTTGTAATCATTTAGTGACTATTCTTTGTTTAATATATAAACTTAAGGCTTTCTAGTCCTTACTTAACTTTAAATAAATAATAGAATTCCATAAAAACAAAGAATCCTCAGTTTGTCTCAACTTAAAAATGACATCCAAAAACAATACTTTTCTTATACAAAGTAAAACTGTGGTAAAAGCTATAATATAAAAATATTAAAACATGCATGTACAAATTATTTTTTGAAAATTACTCAACTTATTTACTGGGTAATTAAAACAAACTAAATATCTTGATTGGTGCAAAAATGATTAGATTACCAATGAAATAGCAGAGGTGGAGAAAATTTGGTTGATTATTTAGGAAATCACTGAAGTACCACTGGAGGAGGCCCTCTAACAATCGGTGAGCACCCCCCTTTTATTTCCATGTATGAAAATTTCTGGATCCTCCAGTGAACAGATTACATTTCATTCATTCACAATTTTAACCTCAAGCTGTTTTAAACTATATTATAAGTTATCTACGTTCATATCCGTAGATATGGATATTTTAACACCCTGAAGTACCCCAGTACATCATGAGGCGTAGCCGAAGGTTGTACAGGGTACTGAAGGGTGTTAAAATATCCATATCTACGGATATGAACGTAGATAACGAATTTATCCCCAGTCTTAGTCCGAATCGGGCGAGTTTAATGGAAATTTGGGTACAAACTTTTGTGGGAAAAAAATTGCTGATTATAAAGGGAATCATTTGGGCTGGCCTGGTCCCCTCTTAGGCAGTCAGGAGTAAAACCCAACTCAAAACCCAAACATTTTTATTTGGGGTCAAAAACTTAGTAGTTAAAATATTTAACAGGGGACTAGTTTCATATTCTCTTTTCATAGTGTTCTGCCATCAAAATCCTACTACTTTGGATTGTAACCAACAAAATTCATTTCACAAAGCACTTGTAAGGCTTAAATGTACATAACTTAAAAATATATGTAAACCTATGTACGTCTTGTGGGTACTTTGAGAAACCATATGGCATACCTTTGGGACCCCTCAAAAAACAATAATTTCAGTTTAATTTTTTATCAATCACAAAACAATAATTGAATGCAATTAATATAAATAAAAAAAAATCTATAATTTGTAATTCAATACAGCAATATAAATACAATTTGTTAAAAAATCATTCTGCTTACAAGACTACTGTCTACAGATTGTCCCAATAGAGAAAGTAACAGTTCATTCGATTGTTTGCAGGATTATTGAGGATTTTCCCATACAAGGCAGCAACTGTTACACTTTCAACTGAAAAGAAATAAAGTTAAGTTTCAATTATTTTATCAAAATAATCTTAAGGGTATATAATAAAATTCAATTTAAAAAAAACACATATCAATGAATGTGAAAACTCTTTCTTATTTTTGCTACTTCATTTTACTGAAATCTGTCAATACACAAAAATAAATTTTCCAAACTTTACAATTATGAGACTTGACATCAAATACCTGAGCAATTATTGGAAATATTTAACACAGTGAATGCAGAAGCTGCTGGTAAGTTTACTTAAAAGTAAAATTTAATGAATATTTTGTTATTTGTTGTTTTATTGACCCTTACTGAGATCCAAACAAAATTTTTTCCATGATAAAAAAGTAGAAATAAATTCTTTTGAAATTTGTAATGAAAATATGAATGACTGAATGTAAAGCAGTTATCATACATGATCATCTTTTTTATGATAGCTAGGTTTTACTTGATATCAGATTATCTCCCCTTCACATCTGGCCCAAGACCACAATTAATGACCCCACTTTTCGTTAAAGTTCCCTTTAATTAATTGTAGTGTATTTTTTCTTTATTTTTTTTCTTTCCCTTTCTCATACATTTCTTAGTTTTTCTGGGGTGGAAATGAAAGAAGAGAGCTGAAATAAACTTTTGAATGTTTTATTTTAACTGATTTTGATAAGGAAAGAGTGATTCGGCCAGGTGCAAAAAGGTAGTATTTACACTTTTCGGAACATCTCTTGACTTGCCTATAGGGGTATGGATGTGTATTGGCCAAATTTGTATGATGTAAACATGCAATTTTTCTGAAAATTGCATATATTTTTGGACTTGAACTGTACATTGCACACACCAAAAATTAGACAAAAAGAATAGCCAAATTTTTTTTAATGCGACAAAATGTTATAAAGAACTGATAGAGGAATTAATTGTAGTCTTGGGCCTAATCTTGTTCAGGGCAAGGGAGACAAATCAGTAAATATAGATACACTTCTAAAGTAAAGGTACAACATTTTACATTGACATATATTTAGGATAGCTATATAGATATCTAGGGGCATTTAAAATTAGATACATGTATAATAAATAAATTTAAATTGTTTGTTGATTAATAAATTCTTACCTTAAAACAGCTCTAATAACTCCCCAAGCAAGTAACCCCAAGGAAACTTGTGATGCTAACCTGTAAAACAAAGTTCATGGTCAGTTATACTCAACTTTCAAAAAATATGTACATCATAATAATTGTTTAAAAGTTCTCAGATAACAAACAAAATTCTGCAAGAAAATAATTGGTATTCAAAATCAAACTAATGGTTCTGTTTTTTGAACTTTGTAAGGTTTTTTTATTTTATCTGTCCAACACAGTCCCGATTTACATTTTCAATTTTATTAAGTTAGCAAAAAATAAACTTGTATTTCATCATATTGCATAGTATTTCAAACCTTAAAATTTTTTATTGATGTCAAATACTATTGAAAGTATTAAAAATAAAAGCTTTAATACCTACCAACATGTTAACAATATCAGATATCCATGTCTTACTCCCAACACAAGGAAAACATTGTAATTTCAACAATCTGAAATAAAAAAAAATGTTTAAAAGATAGAATAAAGAAGAGAAGCATAATTATGCCTTGTATCATTTATTATAAATTTGTTATAAAATATCTTCAAAATATTGACTTAAATACAAATTATAAAAAAATGTTATGAAATGATGCAGATATCTTCAATATTACACAAAAAACCTTAATAAATAAAAAGTTTTGAAAGTCTTATAATAATATTATCATAAATTTTGTGGAACATTTCAACTCACCACAGATTTTTCCTGGTAAAGCCTCAGACTTGGTTGAAGATATAATTGACCATCTTCCTTAGAGCTGCTATCATAACTGCCAAGGAGGTCCATGTCCTCGTTATTTTATTGTCCATTTGCTTTCAGAAATATCATTATACATGTATAAAAAAAAAATATCAGATGCACTTTACAGTTTTAACAAAATCAGTTTTTTTTTAAATTTCCCCTCATCAAATCAATGGTTACGTTACCCACTATTTCTCAAACCCTCCAAATCTACTACATGTATCTATATATAGAGCTCTGCTTACATATTTTTTTTTTATTTACAGAGCTCTAAATAATAGTCATTTTAGCTAGTATACATCTGATATTTAAATAAAATGTGTACAAAAGTGAATATTTAAATAAAAAGTTATATTCCCTATAAACACTTGGGAAATTTAAAGTATGAGGAGTATAACAAGGGAATTACCTCCCCTTGCCTTGAAAATATGACCCTGTCGAGACTTCACATCCTTCCTATATTCAACAACAATACAAAATATAGTATAGTTAAAATGAAAAAATAATACGGTATGTAAAAACTACAACACATTTCAATAACTAATTTAGTACTTTAACTTTTATTTAAGGGCCTTGGAGGCAGAGTGGTCTAAGAAGTATTATTGTATCTCTATAAAAAAGAAGATGTTGTATGATTGCCAATGAGACAACTATCCACAAAAGACCAAAATGACACAAACGACAACCACTGAATTACAGGCTCCTGACTTGGGACAGGCACATACATAAATAATGTGGTGGGTTAAACATGTTGGCGGGATCCCAACCCTCCCCCTAACCTGGGACAGTGGTATAACAGTACAACATAAGAACAAACTATAAAAATCAGTTGATTTTGAAAAAGGCTCAACTCATCAGATGGACAAAAATACAAGTGGAGGTGGCCCGGTACTTATACATACTTATACTCTAGCATGTCAAAATGAGGTTGAGAATTCAAACCCAACCTGTGTTAGGTGTGTTTGACTCAAAGCTTAATTGACTAGAATTGACAGTTCCCTGGGGGAAAAGTTGGTGGGTATCTACTGTTACTTTTATCTTTTTCAACCCATAAAAAATGGCCATCAAGATATTACAAATTGGGCTGAGAGTCGCATTATACACCAAAATTCAATCAATCAATCTTTTTTCACCAATATGTTCCTTTACTCTGCTTATTGTGAAATAATTGTAATTTGTTTAGCTAAAAGCACTGCAAAATAATAACAAAAAGTTGTAAAAATATCTAACAATTCAGGAAACTCCAAAAACACAATACATTTTGTTTTTCTTTCTTTTTTTGTTTTTAGATTCTCCATTCTGAACTGACTGGAAGCCTTTGGACTGAACAGACCATTATTAAGTTTACAAGTAAAATTGGTCTGTTTCATTTCATTTCATTTTCAAAGTAAAAATGAAATACAGTTACAGGGGGTGGGGAATAACAAATAAGATCTAAATTATGAAACAGTTTCCATAAGCACGATAAGAAAAGTAAGAGTAATTTTGAAATTTTAAATACAAGCTTCCAATCTAGTTGAAAATGGAGAATCTTTACACATTTTTTTTTTGTGTAAAAATTTACATTTTTTGAAACATATATACAAAAAATTTCTGAATAAAATTCTTCACTGTTAAATCACATAATCAATGTATGCGGCAGCCAGAGTTTCCTGTAAAAGAAATAAACATTCTTAAACAAATGATCAAACCTATATAAAAATTTAAACATCATCTGGTACAATTATTAGCAAATAAGGACGAATAAGTAATCAATGTGTGTCTTGATTATTTTTCGTTTATTCTTTTTTATGAATCATTGCGTTGGTTTTCCTGTTTAAAATTGTTTCACATTTTGTCATATTCAGTACCTCTTATTGCTTACTTTAAAACTGGTACTGTAAAATCAGAAATTATTGCATGCATCTATATTTGTGATTTTTTAATAAATGGACAAAAATGCAATATTGATATTACCGATTTCAGAAAAATCTACCTTCAAAGTTATGCATGAGAGATTAGAATGATGAATATGAGTACCTTTAATTGTGATAGTCAACCAGTTGTATTATTGAAATTTATAACGATTTTGCTCATTGCTGAATGTCTTACAGTGACTGTAAGTTGCTTCTCTTATTGATAGTTGTGTAGTTGGCAATCTTATAACCTCTCTTTATTCTTATATACCCTTATAAAATTGAGAACGGAAATGGGGAATGTGTCAAAGAGACAACCTGACCATAGAAAAAACAACAGCAGAAGGTCACCGACAGGTCTTCAATGTAGCGAGAAATTCCCGCACCCGGAGGCTTCCTTATGAATACCAGTATAATTAACTTTTTAATTTGGAAAACATTTTAAAAATGTTAGATCTACATGTGTACATAATAAAATCCCTGGTGCATTTATTTACATACTCTTGGATGAATAGTTCAATCTATTTTTTAGTTCTTACCATAAAATTCAGCTCCAATGGCCCTTTCCCAGCTTCAATCCTTACAGACAAGCTGTAGTGCTAACCTGAAATACAAAATGCTTAGTCAATCAAAATTGTTTTAAAGGATCACTTCTGGAATACTCTATCTACAGGTATATAAAATGGGTAAAATATAAAATAATAGACATCAAAACAACAAAAAAGCTAAAGTTGGCCACAAGATTTTAATCTTTTTTGATTCAGGCCCAAAAACTACGAATTTGACACATACATTGTTGTGGTATCATTATTGATACAAAATAACCACATCATCTTTTTGGCACCTCACAATATAAACTACTAAGTTATGACCTGTTGATTATGCAATTCTGCTGTTTTCACAAAAGCGCCAATGAAGGCCCAATTTCTCACAATTCAGAACTTTTTTTAGCATAATTCACTTTCCCTGATCCAGAAATAGTTTATGTCTTTTAATTTAAATATTACCCTTAGCACATTTAGTTTATTAAACATTTTGGACCAAAGGTATTCTTAAAGCTTTTAGATCAGAAAATCCATAAAATCATCGCATTTTAGAGTCTACAATGTATTATAAAGAAGCGATTTATTTTATGTTGCATTAAGTCTTTTGAAAGATATCTATTGAAGAACCAGATGGGGCATTTTTTGATATTCTATGATAAAGGCTTAAATTTAAAATCTATACTAAGGCCATATTTTGCCAAGTGAACATTGTCATATATGGTACTGATAAAATAAAGAGTACACTGTTGACCAAACTCTTATAAACCTTTAACCCTAAAGTCAGTATTTATTTCCAAATAACATTATTTATAGAATTATTTTCTTTTAAACAGGATTAGTATTACTGGTACCTACCTACATATTAGCTGTATTAGACCACCAAGTCTTATTCCCACACCATGAAAACATGCCACAGAAAGTATCTAAAAAGAAATTAATACATTTATTAATTTTACAAACTAATTTATGTCAACCTAAAGATTACTTTACAAATTGTTCTGATTTCTTATTTCATGTACCAATAGTTTAACATTCAATATTTTGTAATATTTATATAAAAGATTGAAAAACAAACAAAAATAGTCAAAGGTTTATTATTTGAATTCTGCACTCAACTACTTTGAATAATGAAAATGAGTTGTCTCCCATTGAATAAAAAAAATCTTGCTGTTAATTAAACTAGTCTCCCCTTGAAAGTTTATTCCTATCTCAGGATTTACTCTCGTAATTGTAATAGAAATTCTTGTTAATGTACCTGCTCTCAAAATATTAAACTTGTAAATAAATTCTTCAAAGATGTTTTTCATGCAGAAAGATGAATAGGTACTTTTTAACAATTATACACATGTATTTCTAGGAAATGTATAGAAATTGTTCGACTTCAATAAACTTGCCTTCTCAATTTCATGGTTAAGCCTCAGACTTGGTTGAAGATTTTATTGACCATCTTCCTTTGAGCTGCTCTCCTGGCTGCCAGGGTGGCTGTCATCATTATCCTAATTGCAATCTTTCAGTTTTTGGTCCAATATTTATAGAAATAAATAAAAAATATCAGATGCACTCTCAATTAATCACATATCTTGAAAATTTCACCAAATCAATTCTACCTGTAATGGCCTATGATTTCTCCCACCCTCAAAACTATTATCTAGACCTCTGTTTACATTTTTTTATTTACAGAACTCTGAATAACAGTCAATACATGTTTTTGTATTAGCTAGTATGCATCTGATATCAAAGCAAAAACAAATGTGAAAATCAAGCAAATAGTTATATATTACCATGAGGAAATTTCAAGAATGAGGAGTTAAACAGGGGAATAATTTATTACCTCCCATTGCCAAAATATTTCACCTGTTGGGACTCCACATCATTGCTATATCTAACAAAAATACAAAATGGTAGAACTCTAATTAAAAATAAATAATTTGATATAAAATATTCAAACATTTACAAAAAATATTTAGCACCTTGGTGGTTCTCTCCCATTACTCTGACTTTCTCAACCATGAAAAAAATGGTCACCAAGATATAATCAATATTGCTGAAAGTGGTGGTTAACACTACCAATCAACCAATCTTTACTATGATTATTTTGAAATAATTTGTTTTAGCTAAAAACAATGCTAAAAATAACAAAACATTGGAAAAATATTTATATCATACAAATAAGAAAAAATACATTTCTTTTTTTTTTTTTTTTTTTTTTTTAGACTCTCCATTCTTTACCTACTGGAAATGTTTTGAATACACATGGACCATTATTAAGATAGTCTCAAGTAGTTCTACAAGTAATATTGTAAAATTCTGAAGTATTAATTTAGCATACAACTTCCAGTCTTGCTGAAAATGGAGAATCTGTACATATTATTTTTTTATTTTTTTTTGTGATAAAAATTATAAACATTTTTTCAAACAACATACACAAAAATAGTCTGAATTACATTTTTTTTTGTTTCAGTCGTATTGCACAATAATTTCCTGCAGCCACAGTTGAATTCACCTGAAAAAGAAATATGCATTCTAATATCTGTCAGAACAATATTCAATGCAAAGGAATCAGTAACTGGTTATTGCACTGATGATGCATAGAAATTGATTTACTTTGTTTTAAAGTGATGTGTAGACATGAATTTACAAACAACCAGTCTTCTTTAGCAAACAAGGGATGACAAGTAGTTGATTGTTGTCCAACATATTTGTTATTATTTCATTGTTTCATCATAAAAGAGGGACGAAAGATACCAAAGGGACAGTCAAACTCATAAATCTAAAACAAATCTAGCTGTTGGTTTTCTTGTTTGAATTGTTTCACATTTTTTCATGTCGCCTACTTTCTGTTTCATAGTTAATTGAAAAGTATATGTTTTGCTCATTGTTGTAGGCCATACAGTGACCATAAGTTGCTTACATCCATGTCATTTGGTCTCTGGGAGAGTTTTTTCATTGACAATGATCTTCTTTACTTTATGTATGGGGACAATTTTAGAAAACCAATTTTCTAAGTAACAGTATAATTTTTTATTTCCTTTATTTATCTTCATACCTCCTAATGTCCTCCTTCCAGATTATATATACGATTATAGTTTTAAGAAAAATTAAAGTATACTACTTCTCTGCATAATTAAAGTATAATACTTCTTAGCATAATGAAGAACTAGATTTGTACATGCTCTTTGCTGAATAATTCATTAATTTATGTACTGATTCTTACCATAAAAGCCAGCTCCAATGCCTATTCCCAACTTCAATCCTTACAGACAAGCTGTGAAGCTAAATCTGAAATATAAAATGTTGTCATATTATTAATAAAATGGTTTAAAAGGATCACTTGTTACTGTATCAAAATTAAAAAGAAATGGGTTATATTCGTGTACTAGATGTTGAGAACATATTGACTAGACAGCAATCCAACAACATAACAAACCAAATAATCCTGTTAGATCTTTCAATTTACACTATACATTGTATTTGTACTGATATCAAAAGAGAGGGTAGAAATAATAGAAATTTAGTGTGATTATTTCAAGGCAAGGAAAGTAAAAAATGGATCTAATTATTTTTATACATGTACTACATTTATCTTTTTTTTCTTTCTTCTTTTCGAAACTGTATACTGGTACCCACCTATATATTAGCTGTATTAGACCCCCAAGTCTTATTCCCACACCATAAAAACATCTCACAGAAAGAACCTAAAATATAAAAATTGACAATTTATATACTTTATATTTCCATTTCCCCTACATTTACCAATATTTCGGATTTCTGACTACGTGTACACAAAAGTATAACATCAATAACTGTAAAATCAATGTAAAAGATGAAAAATAAAAAAAAAGTCTTATAAATTTTCAACTCCACAAAAATAATGGTTTAAACATATTTTATTGTTCATAAAGGTAAATCATCTGCATATTTTACAATGAGTTATCTCCCATTGAAAGGCAAAAAATAACATTTTACGTTAGCAACATCACTTTCTCCACTGTAACTGCGTTGTATGCCCTAAATATATACTTTTTATCAAATAATGTATAGAATGTATAGAACTTGTTTGACTGAATTAAACTTGCCTTCTTATTTTTTTGGTAAAGCCTCAGACTTGGTTGAAGATTTATTTAACCATCTTCCTTGGAGCTGCTACCATGGTTACTTCTTCATGCTTTTCAACATAATTCTTTGTGCTGGTCAGTTCACTGAATCCAATTTATGCACTTAACGAAATGTCCTTTCCATTGTATTTTATCAAGTGTACAATTGTCCCAAGAATGTTCTCGCATCTCACAATATTTTCTTTTTCCATTCATTCCAGTTAAAGTAATTCTCAATGTAATATACAAATAATATTTTTAATTCATACATAAAATACAGTAAAAATACCAGATGTGCTTTTAAATTGGTAACCTGTATTTTCTTTTATTTAGAGAGCTCTAAATAATAGCTCTTATATTAGTTTAAAGACATCTAATATGTAAAGACCTAAAATAAGGGGTTATAAAAAAAGAACAGAATAGTAATTGGCTAACACCTGTAAATCACAAACATTTTCTTATATTTTGAAGCATAGTTTAATAAAATATCTCTTCTTTTAAGTTTATCATCATGCACATCATAAGCATGAAAATTATACTCCAAAAATTGACCATAGCCTGAAGTAGCTCAGTTGTGCAAATTCATATTTTTCCTTTAACAATGGAGAATGGTCTTTTAAATACTGAAATTTAAATACAGTATATGGAATTTTAAAAGGTCAAAAATTGGTGATGACAATTAATCTTAATCAATTTGAATGCTCATTATGAGAGTTCTAAAGATATGAGTTCGAAACAAAAATTGTTACCTTCTTAAAAAGATTTTAGATAAAAAGCTCCCAATTCAAGAAAAAATAGAAAAATTATAAACATTTCAAACTGCAGTAGTTATAATTACACAAAACTGGTACCGTCTGTAAATTTTAATAAAAGTGGGGAAAATTCCTCAAACAATTTCATACTAGGAGTTACACAACTTCAAAATGAGTGCAATCTTTCATTGAAGTTTTGATGGTACAAGAAACACTGAAAATATAAAATAAAAATTTATAAAATGCAAAACAGTGGTATGAAGTAGAAAATCTTTTCATGAACTAAAGAAATGGTAAAAAAATGCTGATTCTTTAGAATAAAAAAACAATTGTCCAAATTCAAATTGCATGTGATAAAAATCATTAAATTTTAAACTTTAATAACTGAAGAAAAAAGTTCCAAAATTTTCAATTCAAAAGAAACATTTTTGTTCCCAAATCAAGTTTGATACATGTATCATATTAATTGGTGATGTCAAAATTTTGTTTTTCATAAGACTGCTTCCAAAAACCTCTATGAGAAAAGAAGAGAAATCACTGATATCTTGACATAATAGAGATGGACTAGCACAAGGTAACTCTTGGAATGACTGGTTCCTTAAATGGAGGATAACAGTCAAAACTAGCTCCAGTCAATACACAGACAGGAAACAGCTCTTTTAGGCCATTTGTAGAGGAAACAAATCCCATGTAATAACGTAAATAGTTTTTTTCCATCTTCAAATGATAAAAAAGCAATTATTTAAACCCCCAGGGGTGGTTCAAGCCATT
The DNA here is from genome assembly GCF_963676685.1 of Mytilus edulis. Classification (NCBI taxonomy): domain Eukaryota; kingdom Metazoa; phylum Mollusca; class Bivalvia; order Mytilida; family Mytilidae; genus Mytilus; species Mytilus edulis. The sequence continues at coordinate 78,455,731 of NC_092344.1, read as the reverse complement.
TCTAAAGAGAGGGGGCTCCCACCCAGGATAAAAGGCAGGGTTCAAACTAGTTTATTTTCTGATTCAATTGCATTGATCATCAAAAAAATTGTAACGATTCCCCAGAATCCAGTGTCTCGACGACTTTTGCTGTAGATCCCAGGCTCAACAAAAATGTGGGGAAAAAAATCAATAAAAATATTCCTCTAGATATTATCTTTTGATTGTAAGAAGCTTAATCTGTCCAAGTTTGGTAAAAATCAAGGATAGTTTATGAATCTAATAAAAGTTTTAAAAATTTTAACTTCAGATTGTATTTAAGGTTAACTAAGTCCATTTATAAGTAAAATACAAAAAAACAGGAACAAAGTTTTAAATATTTTTTCTTCTAGATACTAGCTTTTGATCGTAAACAAGCTTCTGTCCAAGTTTGTTACAAATCCAGAATATTTTAAGAAGTTATTAAAATTTTAAAATCTTTAACCACAGAGTGAATGTATTGTATCCTGGCATTTATAAGTAAAATATGGAAAAATTAATTTGATTTATTTAAAAAATTTACTTCTGAATACTATCCTATGATCATAAACAAGCTTCTGTCAAAGTTTGGAAGAAATCCAGAATAGTTTTAGAAAGTTATTAAAATTTCAAAAACTTTAAGCAAAGAGTGAATATTTGTGATCACCAACGAAGACGCCACGCCGCTGACAGAATGTAGGATGGATAGGTCTCATTTTTTTCAACTAAATTTGAAGGATGGACAAAAAGTATTAATGGTATTTTACATTTACAGTTACATTAATTCCCAGTAAAATATATAATCAGCAAAATGCATAGTATTTTTTTTATTTGAATTGTCTATAAAAGATTCACTTATGATAATTCTTATAACAATACTTCAGGGATTGTTGGAGTAATTAAACTATATATTGGCATGTTTTAATTTCTATGGCACCTTCATCAGAATAAAAACTAAAGAGTAAAAAATGGTGGTGACAATTTGCACTTCACAATGTCAACAGGAGGAAAAATAATAAATAAAAAATAAAGAAGGTAATAATGGGAGTAGAGTTTAAAAAGAATGTTACATAAAATTTGTTGAATAGTGTTTAATCAAATTTTGCAGAGGTACATGCTTCCAATTGGCTTCGCTCAGAGTTACTGCCTCTAATTGGGACCACTCTGCCGGGGGTACTGCTTCTAATTAGCTTTAGCAGACAGGTATATATGTACTGCTTCCAATCAGCTTCGCAACAAGACAGAGGGTATGTGCTCCCAATTAGCTTCACTAAGAGGTACATGCTTCCAATTGGCTTCGCTCAGACAAACATACTTCTTCCATGTTGAAATAGTACGGTAAGCAAGTCTGTACTACATCCAGCATTGTAAATGGTACATAATTGCAATTCAAATGTCGTCCAAATTTACAAAAACATATTTTATTTAACATTCTTGATCCAGTTAAAGTTCACATCTACGTTCACTCCCTATTTGTAATTTATCCTGATGGTGTCATTGTCAAATGCAAATTAACATTACAGAATTCTGTACTCTCCTTTAGTTTCAATCCTGATGAAGGACCTATAGGAACCAAAATATGTCAATCTTATTGATTGAAAGAAGCATCTGTTCAAGTTTGATAAAAATCCAGAATAGTTTATGAATCTAATAAATGTTTAAAAAACTTTAACAGCAGACTGTATGTAATGTTAACTTGTAGAAAAACTAAGTCCATATATAAGTGAAAAACAGAAAAAATGGAATTTTATTTTTACTTCTGGATACTATCTTATGACCATAAACAAACTTTTGTCCAAACTTGGTACAAATCAAGGAGAATTTAAGTAAGTTATTATAAATTTTAAAACTTTAACCACAGAGTGAATGTAATGTTTCCTCGCAGAAAAACTAAGTCCATTTATAAGTAAAATACGGAAAAAATGGAATTTTATTTTTACAAAATTTACTTCTGGATACTATCTTATGATCATAAACAAGCTTTTGTCCAAGCTTGGTATAAATCAAGGAGAGTTTTTAAGAAAGTTATTAAAATTTCAAACTTTAAGCAAAGAGTGAATATTTCTTGATGCTGCCAAGGACGACGCCAATGACGGAATGTAGGACTGCTATGTCTCACTTTTTCAACTAAAATCAAAGGCTCGACAAAAAGGGGGATCCAACACCAAAACTCCCACCCTCTGAATCTGCCACTGCCCTCAAAGTATGGTACATGATCCAATTGGAACCTGCTTGGTTAATATAACTGATTGTGTGCAATTTTTGAAAGAAATTTAAGGGGAATTTCGAAAAGAAATGTCAAAATCTTATCTACAAATCATGATGAGCCATTGTTAAATGTGATGAAAAGGTTTAAATAGAAAATAGTTGTCAATTATGTACTGATAATTATAAACCAAATGGTTACTAAATATTTTTAAATCGAATAAAAATTACACTAATTTTAGAAAAATATGATGTTGAATGGACAAAGAAGACATAAACAAATAGCCTAAAAAAAATTATTTTAAGAATTTTCATCATAAAATTAAAATTTGAAACAAGTTATCTCCCTTGCTTAAAAGTAATAGATTTCAATTGTGTAAAGACCAAGAAACAAACAACAAATGTTGCTTATATACAACATTTGAGGCTTAATGATAAAACTTGATTACAAAAAAAGCAAAAAGTGAATACTGTGGATTCATTATTATTGACAGTTTTTTTTTTTTATTATTTTTCATGAGAACCACAAATTTTAGTTTTTCACAAGATTATTTTTTTGGGATTTGTATGGAGAATTTGTAATATGTCTGAATGAAAGCATATTATTGGGGATTAGAGTTGAAAAATTAACCCAAGAATGAGATATCTGAAGCAAAATAGATTTTACTACCATTTAACGCTAGGGATGATTATTTAAATTTCTCTGGGAAATGATGATAGTTTTAGATAACTCAGAATGAAATTTTTTTTAGGGGGTGTGTGAAATGATTTAATTAATTGCTTTCCCATTTGGTTAAAGATTTAAGTGATTTTTATAGATAAGAGATACATCCAATTAGATTATAATTTTTAAATGTTACTTTTACTTCACCATTACCTTGTTCCCAATAAGTGCTTTAAAGAAACAGATACCCTGAAATAATTTTGTTGACGCTCAAGTAAATAACATTTTGGGACATTTTTCACAATACTGTATTTGAATTCAATCTAAGATACAAATATACATTTTTTCGTTTCCAATATGTCATAATATGTCAAATACAATTTAGAATTTGATTTAAGACATTTGCTTTTGACATTGTTTCAAAAATTATAAAAAGTTTAAAGTAGCTTTAAGCTCCAAATTGTTTTTTTTTAATATTTAAATGACCGTACAAATATCAAATACTTTCATTTCAGAATTACATATGAAGATTCCTTTGAAAGCAGAACACTTGAAAACCATAACACCATCCAAAGAACAATGAAAAAACAGAAGAAATAACCAGACCCTAACTACTGAAAGCTACACCAAAAAGAAACTATGTTATATGTTAGTAAGAGACGCAGCGCTCAAAGCTCAATGTATTTCTGAAATGATAATTTGATATTTGTTTAATCTTCAAAAACAACTTTCAAGATGAACAATAATGTTCAGCTATGAAATTTTAAATGCAGATGACTATGACCTAAATTTAGTTTCAAGTACAAATGTACTTTGTTATTTTCCAATTTGACAATCAAGATGTATTGAAAACAGTAAAATAATTGGGGAAATTGTTTAATTACAAATCTGAAATTTCAGGTTTTATCCTTTTCAACTGGTGTACCACCAAAAATTGCATGAATTGCTTTGCAAACCCAATTTCAACCACCCAAAAGCACTGGCAATGCAAACAAGACAATGTTTAAAAATGAAATATTAATATCAGTTGATCAAGACCTAAAACGTTTTACAACTTAATAAACCTCATCTAAAGTTATTTCAACTATCACCATTTCTGCATTAATCAATTTGACAAAATATCATAAACAAATCAATAAGCGGGCTTTCCACTCTGGGTTAATCTCCAACCGCTTTTTTAAGCTTCGACTGTTGTTGCATATTAAAGTATGACAAATTGAACTACTGAAATTGATGGGCAAATCATTTTACTGCATTCAAGAAGAAAATTTTGTTCAATGATTTAATAATCGGGGACACTTTTTGTGTTTGTTGTAATCAAATCAAATCAATCTTCTTTCTGAGTTTTTATTTAATTTCCAGTTTTTATAGTACTTTCTAAATTGTATCTATACATCACTATTGAATGCCCGAATTTTTTTAATTTTTTTTTCGGTCAAAATTCTAACTACCTTATTCTCATGAAATGCATACTAAAAATACTGTCATTTATGTATTCAAACTGAATATGATCTAAAGGAAAATACATTGTTAATTTTTAAATATTAAATGAAACTTATTTAAGAATCCACCAACAAAAATGTAACAAGTACCACCTTGATTTATATTGGCATATTTATCTTGATATTTTTTTAATTATGAGAATAAAGAAGAAGGTGTTATGTACTTGGCTATTATTAATCAAATGATCATTTGGCTTCTGTAATAAATAACATGAGGAAAACTTTTATAATTAAAAATGGCTCTTCATAATCCAGAAACATTGTTAAAAATTTTGATGGTGAATATTTGTGATAATCATAAATGATTTTGTTTATATATAAAGATTAACTAATTTCAGAAATTCAGAATTAAATTCAATCACATTTTCCCAATTACTAAATGCTTCTACCATAAAATAGTGGAGGAGGCTTTTTCACCTGGGCAAACAGATTTCAATTCAGATAGCATCACATTTAAGCAGTATATATCAATAATAAAAAACCCTAGGTTTAATAATGTACCCCCTCAACTTTCCCAAGAGTAAAATATACATGAATTTTCGATCTTGGCATAGTGTACCTGAATTTTACTTCACAAATTTAGAGCAAAATTGCGTCTATTAGTTGAAATACCATATCGTATCGAAACCCTCATTTCATATGAGTTACCTCCCCTTCTAATTTAGTGAATTTTTATTTCACTACTCAGTGGCGAATCCAGAACTTTTCATGAGGGGGCCCGCTCCAGTCATGCTACAGTTATACCTTATATAATCTTCCCACAAAAGGGGGGCAAGGCTCCCTTAATCCACCTATGCTACTGTAATTCAAGATATCAGTGTTTTCATGTAAACCCGAGTCATTATTTGTTATTTCACTTTAAAAAAAGAAACATTATTAAATTTTGGAACCGTTCAATTGTAAAAATTCATAGAAGCATATCTTAATTTACTCCAAAAAATATAGAAATTTGTTATTTATAATCTTTTATCTAACACATTTAATAATTTGGTTATGCATGAAAAAGGTTTGAACATTTCTTTTTTCATTCGTTGATTAAGGTAAATTAACATTTCCATTTTTTTTTCTATTCAAGAAATTATTTACTTATTATATTAAATAAAACATTTTGAAGAAAGAGATGAAAAAACACATAAAAATTCATTTTGCATTTTGACAATTTTTGATAGAAAAAATGGAGCAAAGAATGAAAAAACAACATTTAACTTAAACAATTAGTAAATAAGTTAACATATCAAATACTTGCTACCATTCTGTGGTACCTAAGATCACCCTTTTTTTTATTTTGGTTGGTGCTTGGTGTCGGAGATCATTCCTGGTCTTTGGTAAGAATTGTGAGTTGTGCAAGAAATCATCCCTGGTCTTTGGAAAGGTTGGTGCTTGGTGCCTGAGATCATCCCTGGCTCTTAAGTTTGGTTGGGTTTGTGCTCTTTGCCATAGTTCATGCCTGTTCTTTGTTTTGGTTGGTACTCTGTGCTTGAGAACCTCTCAGGTCTTTGGTTGGGTTGTTGCTGTACAATATTTTGTTATCAGTGTAGACGATTTTCTGTCATTTCTTTTGGTTATGTGTTGTCTTGTCTTTTTTCACCACATGGTTTAATATTGGCCCTTTGGTATATTCCTTTTTTGTGTATCTCTTGTTTATCATTGTATCCGACTGTATGAATTTTTAGGATAATTGTAGAAATGCTATTAGCGATATGCTATTCCTAGATGTTCCAGGTCATGAATAACTTCTTGATTACAGTGTGCTGCTTCATTCAAAAAAGGTGAAAGTAAGATGTCTCATGTGTTAAATTTTGTGAGGTGGGATACTTCTTGTGTTCCAGGGTGTTCTGTCTCAAATAATACCAGTTAATACTTTGATTGGTTTTGTTCTATGGGTTTTTATCTCATTGACAAAAATACACAAAACAGAAATAATAAATACCGTATACCTATACATCTTTGTAAGAACTCTGAAATGGATATTAAGAAGAAAGATTAGTAATTTGTCACTTCCATCAATGAAATGGACATACAGAAATCTATATGCCACTTTTCTTCATCTGTTACAACATAGCCATACTCTAGGTCTATGACTGAGGTTGCATCTACAACAAAAAAGAAATGTAAATTATTAGTATTTGAGAACGTTGCATGACTGAAACATCCTCTCGGCTGCATCTGCAAAAAAAATCTGTAGTCTTTTGGAGAACGTTGGTGTCACTTTCATCAAACGGGCCCTTTAACAAGCTCATGGTAGAGTGATCTTGTTACTATTGTATAGTGCTGCGGAAACTATGCGCTACCCTCCCTGGTCTAGTACAACGGAGTCTATTCAAGGTCTATGACTGTAACATCCCCCTGCTGCAATCTGCAAAAAATCAAAATTTTAGAATTAAACATCTGTTGGTGAACTCTGAAATGAAACATAAATAAATTTACAACATTACACATATATAAGAATTAAATCAAATAAACTTTATTTTCTTTTCTTTGAGGTAAATTTCGAAAAATTAAATATATGTTTTTTTTAAATTAACTTTTTTAACTTTATTTTTAGTGTAGCTCTTGTTGATCATTATACCGGACTGTTTACTTTTAGAGATATTCTATTTCTAGATGTTCAAGGACATGCATACATTCTTGATTACACTGTGTGTGCTGCTTCAATGAAAAAAGGTGAAAATAAGATGTCGTGTTAAATTTTGTGAGGTAGGATATTTTTTGTGTTCCAGGGTGTTCTGTCTCAAATTACACCAGTTTTAAAATACTTCTGATTGATTTGTTCTGTATGTTTTCTCTCATTGACAAAAACACACAAAAAGACAAAAATAATAAATATTGTATACCTATACATCTTTGTAAGAACTCTGAAATGGATATAAATAAGAAAGATTAGTAATTTGTCACTTTTATACAAAGAAATGGACATACAGAAATCTATATGCCACTTTTCTTCATCTGTTACACCATAGCCATACTCTAGGTCTATGACTGAGGTTGCATCTAAAACAAAAACAAATTGTAAATTATTAGTATTGGAGAACGTTGGTGTCACTTCCATCAAATGGGTCCATGACTGAAACATCCTCTCGGCTGCATCTGCAAAAAAAATCTGTAGTCTTTTGGAGAACGTTGGTGTCACTTTCATCAAACGGGCCCTTTAACAAGCTCATGGTAGAGTGATCTTGTTACTATTGTATAGTGCTGCGGAAACTATGCGCTACCCTCCCTGGTCTAGTACAACGGAGTCTATTCAAGGTCTATGACTGTAACATCCCCCTGCTGCAATCTGCAAAAATCAAAATTTTAGAATTAAACATCTGTTGGTGAACTCTGAAATGAAATAGAAATACATATACAAAATTACATACGGGCATATAAGAATAAAATCAATGAAACCTTATTTTTTTAAGTATTTTTTTTTTTTTTAATCAACTTTTTTTACTTTATTTTTCCATGAAAAGCATTGTAACTGCTGTAAAAATACCAAAACTATTGCCATTTGGCTAAGTTAGTCTGTTTCTTATGTTACCTCTTCTGACATGGGACACAGACTTCTTTTTAAATGAGCTTTACTGTGTGAATTGCTGTGTGTTTGTTTTTTCTACATTGGCTCCTAGAGGTATAGGTGTGGGTTGAGATCTCTCAAACCTGTTTAACCCACTGTATTTATGCACCTGTCTCTAGTTAGAAGCCTCTGGCCTTTGTTAGTCTTGTATGTTTTTTAATTTTAGTTCATTTAAATGTTTTTGAGTTTCGTATGACATCCACTTTTACCGAACTAGTACACAGTTTTGTGTAGGGCCTGCTGAAGCCTGCCTCCTGATGCTGAATTTTCTGGTTGAGTTGAAGAGCCATTAGTGGCCTTCGGCTGTTTTCTGCTCTTTGGTTGGGTTGTTGTCTCTGACATTATTTTTAATTTTGTATAAGTTTCATATTTTTTGTTGGAAAAACCAGTCACCAAACCTGTTGTGTGCGGTGGCTCCCTTGTTTCATTTTTTTATTTTGACATTCTGTTCTTTTTATTATCTGACCAAGCTGAGCAACCTTCTACTACAATGGTACCTATTAAATGTTGCATGCATACAGACCAAAATGAGGTTAAATTATAGTCTTTGAAAAAAATAATAAATATGCAAAGTTTTTAGCTCATTTTTACAAAATTTAACTAAACAGACTGCTACCCGTTGGTTTTCCCGTTTGAATGGTTTTACGCTAGTAATTTTGGGGCCCTTTATAGCTTGTTGTTCAGTGTGAGCCAAGGCTCCATGTTGAAGGACATTCATTGACCTATAATAGTTTTACTTTTACAAATTGTTATTTGGATGGAGAGTTGTCTCATTGGCACTCACACCACATCTTCCTATATCTACTTGCTAATTGCAGGTCATAACTTCATTATTCCACTTTAATTTATGTTCATCAAAAATGAAGTGCTGTTATTTATTGTCTTTTTTTTTTTTATAGCAAATGCCTCTTAATGTATTTTTTCAAACTTTTAAAAAGTGAATGGAAGCTGACAGAAATACACAAGATAATTAAGTAATTTTTTTTTAACAATTTCAAGCTCCTATGTGTATTACATTTAAAGCTTTAAGCTTAGCTTTACAAATTTGATGAATTCTTTAATGTTTTTTGAGTGAAAGTGACAAGCTCCATGTGAAAAAAGCATATTCTAGTATTGCACAAACCATAAGCCTTGCTATCATCAGTAAATTTGGTGAAAATATTAAAATCAAATCTTTTTATCATGTAGAAAAGTTATGCTGCACCTTGTTCAAACTCATTTATACTCTTCAGAAACTAAAAAAAAATCAGTCAAAGTCAATCAAATGTTTAGCATTGACAATGCATTGAACATTTCACTTAAACTAACATACATAAGGTCTTTATGACTCAAGAGGTCAAACCCCATGAAACAACCAACAATGACAAAATGCTTTCCATGTCCACAACTAAGGCCATTCAACTTCAATAAACATTTTGTTTGTCTTAGTCAAAGTCAAAGTGCAGTGCTAGTGAAATAGTCTCAACAGAGTAGAAATGAGTAAAAAAAATAATATTAAATGTTTTTGAAGATATTTGAACATTTATAAAATGATATTTATTTCAAGATGTAGGACACACATTGGACATTTTAGTGTGCTGATTTGGGTCTCCATGCTGTGGTATTTTGTTAGAAGAATGGCATCCTACATCTTTAGCCTTGGAATTATTTTGGAAAATGAAAAAAAAATCTTTTGTTGATGTAAGCATGGCAAAAGGCAATTTAATGTTAACAATTTCTGTATTTCTTTTATCTTAGTTATCAATTAAAGATATGAGGGGGGATAGGACCTTTATTGGGACCATGGGATTGGGTGTTTTTAAGCTCAGGATGTCAGGATTGACCCTTTCAAGATCCTGGAATTCTTTTTTGGAATTTCGGGATGTCGAGATTTAAATTTATTTAAATTTGGGACCTCAGGATTTCGAGTTTTTATGCCCAGGATTTCAGGATAAGTTTTCAGAATTATGATCCATGTGGTCACAGTTATCTCCCATTGATTAAAGGTAAGCTTCATCAAAACAACTCCATTTACTTGTTAAATTTTGAAAAATGACCAGAGCAACTGAATTAATTTTAAAGACCATTGAGGTAGTGGCCATTTTCCTCAATAATAAGAGTGGCATTTTCTCTTGCGGGGGAGTCAAGATTTCCAAATATTTTGTTGTTTGTTAATTGCATCTGGCTTTTTTTTTTTTTAAAGAACAAATTAGCTTATTCAAAATTTGAAACCCTTCAATTTGAAAAAGATTTCTGTATGAAATTTCGTATTTTGGTTAGGTATTGCATAAAAAGGGTGGGCTTTATATAAAAAAGTTTCACCCTGCAACATGCTCATGTGCTTAGGTCAGATATTGGTGTATGTAAGTTACTTGTTAGTCTGTTCATTTTATTCACAAATCTTTTAGACTTTGGATGATTTACAAGTTCATGTATTGTATAAACATCAGTCTAATTAGTTGAAGACCTGTAGATGTCTTTGGTTATTTATTTTCATTGGGTAGCTGCCTTGTTGATTTATACCCTACATCCCCCTTTTTTCATAATGATGCATAATATCTAACCAACAAAAAGAATACTTACCAAGTTTGATTATAGATGAGGTTCTTACCATAATATTTGGTAACCCCAGATATACTTAACAGCTGTCTTACTGTTCTCATTGCTTACTCTTCAAGGTCATCAATCTCTCTTCTGCTCTCTGCTCAGTTGTTGGCTCCTCTAAAACATCATTTCTTTTTAATAAATATGAAAGAATGGAACTTAAAACTCTATATTATTTATCATTCTTTATAAATCTTGGTTGGTTGGTCGGGTCACCACACATTTTTAAAACTAGATACCCCAATGATGATTGTGGTCAAGTTTGGTTTAATTTGGCCCAGTATTTTCAGAGGAGAAGATTTTTTGTAAGAGTGAACAACGACAGACTACAGACGACAACGACGGACACCAAGTGATGAGAAAAGTTCACTTGGCCCTTCAGGCCAGGTGAGCTAAAAAAGAGTACTTAACTTATATTACCATATATAACTTATAATGATAAATTTCATTGATAAAATGTATGTCTGTTAAAATGACTTGTATATCAATAGCAACAAAAAGTATATTTTCACATTTAATTTTTTTTTAAAACTTAATATTCAAACTTTTGAGTGAAAATGATAAATTTTGTGCAAATTGATTATGTATGAGATGAAGAACAGCAATAAAAGCACTGTTCCTTTCTTTTGTTCATTTATTTATGCTGTCTATGTACTGATTTTGTGTTCTGGATGGATATTCCTGTGTGCATGTTCTTTGTTTACCTATTAAACTGTAGCCCTAGGTCTATCAAAGATGAATACTGCTTTATACTTTAATGTCCAAATCATAATAGTAGTCAAATCTGAGAAAAGTTTATCAAAAAGAAGTTTTGGAGAAATTCATCATCAAACAACTAATCCAGAAGCTTTCGGTCTCAAACAATTATGAAACAAAAATTTAGGTATATTTAGTTTAGATCACCACAGAAACTTGCAATCTAATTGTTAATATACATAATATAGTACAATATATTATCAGATAAACCTGCTAGTAATCCTGAATGTTAAAAATAAAATTGATCAAGTTTTGTAATAAACTATTTGACTTTACCTGTATTCACTTGGTCTACTGTATCAAGGGAAAATCAACATGTTTGTGAAATGAAGTTGATATACTGTCTTGCTTTCCTAGATGCATCTGAATACCAATTTAGATTTTAGATGACTAAGTTTGTAGTGTCAAAGTACTGAAAAGAAACATTTATTTTTGAAATTATTCCAGAAAATATGTTGCAAACAAAAAAGTATGTGTGTTCACTGTACCCATACCTTCCCTAAAGTTTTGTTGGAAATCTTTTTGATTTAGCAATGTTGCTTCCATAGACTCAATATTTTTGAGTCTATTGACCCAACAATACAAGGTTTTCAACATAGACGTTTTCAGTAAGTTTTGCCAACTAGTTCAAAAACTTTACCCAAATTTGATTGGTTAAACTGTTAATTGTTCCCTAGACAGATACATGAATGTGAGCTCTATTCTTCTTGTTATATTTGCCACTGGACATTATTCAACCAACAATCAATCATGAATTTTAAATGGTTAAAGTAAAAGCTCTACGCTGTAACTCAAGTAAAGCTTGTATATATAGACATGCACAGACATTAAAAAGATGTTTTACATCTCTAGTAGTAAATCAAACAAAACAGAATTTATGATAAATAAATGATACCTTAATTCTTCCATAACTTTGAACTCATTTGATGTCCCCAAAATTTTTAAGGAAAAACACAGGGGTTTGTCCAAGTAAAGATCAATTTAAACTAAAATGAAGCCCAATTCAAACCTGTTGATCACATGATAATTTACACTCAAATTTACTCACTTCACACTTGACTCGCTAACCAGCCATGTAGCCAAATATTTTCACCTGACAAAAGTATTGCAAAATAATATGTAACTGAATTTTGCTCAGATAACAAAGAATTGCCATCAAGGGAATTCTTTTTAACTTGTTAAAGAACAGTAAAATCTGAAGCATGAGGCTCAAAGAACCTGCATTCAAAGGAGTAAGTTCGGTAAGTGCCATATTTGGCCCCAATTATAAAGTTCATGGTTACAAGACAATAATTGTTTTAAGTTGCCTTAAAGACATGTGAAAAAGTTAAACAGAGCTGTTTTTGTCAAAGTTTAATTCTAACACAACGATTTTTACATTCCAAAACGGTCAAGTTAAGGGATTTTGGTGAAATTTGACAAAATCAGCGGTATTTCAACCAAATAAAGGACCAGGAAAAATAGAGCGCAGGCGTCGACAAGCTTAAAATTCAAATAAGACATATTAAATGTCTTCACAAACATTATTTTAAAAGATCTTTGTTGTCGACGTATGCGCTCTATGTTTCCTGTCAAATAATCTTTGGAAATTTACCCATTTTCATTGATTTTTTCGTGAAAAATCAATATGAGTACAACTTGTGACGTCATAATGAAACGCAGAAACGTAAAATTTTAAACAAAATGGCTTATATCCTATCTAGTCAATGTATTAGCTATAATTTATCGTGATATTGGTCAATAAATCCGAAGTTGAAATTTACGCTAAAAAAGTGGGCCATTTTAGGACCTTATCGAACATACTCCTTTTTAAGTTTGAACACGAAAACTGATAAACTAAAAAGTGGATCAAGTACAGATGTGAAGAATCAAGTTCTTCTACCTTTTGAAATATAGCTTAATCATATATAGGCTACACTTCAACCCCAGGCTGCATCTAAAAAAATATTAAGTCCATTTATCAGTAAAATACGAAAAAAATAAAAATAAGAATTTTCAAAACTTTTCTATCTATATTAATGAATATTCCTTTTCAGTTGGTGTGACTTTTACAAACATCAATTTATTTGCTATTGCAAAGTTGACAAATCATGACTGCATCAACCCAGTCTAGTTTATTGTTGGTTGCTTAACGTCCAGTGGCAAATATTTCATGCATATTCAGAACGATAAATGAACACGAGCCAGCTTCTCAAATTTCTTCAGATGGTCTTGTTTTCATATCCAAAATTTTTGAGAAAAGATTTTAAAAGCTGTGTTCTGAATGATCCATATAATGAAAATAATCTCGGGAAGCGTATCAATGGGTGAATATTTACCTTGGGTTTGTGTGGCTTCACGAACAGTTTAAAAGTTTACATCGTAAATCTTTTGCTTCTGTAAATTGTGTCCATCTTGTTCGTTTGAAGACAAAGTGCTATTTGAAACACTTTGGCGGGAAGTTTTCCAATGGCCAAAAATGAAGGGTCTTCAAACTTTAAACCAATGAGAACTAACAAAACAAGGCACACCCTCGGTATTAAAACTACTCATAAAATTTGTTTGACCACAGCCTTGTTGAACAATAAACTTAAGATCTCAAATCGAGCATAAAAAGGTCTGATAATACATTTGATATGAAAAATGACATGTAAAGATCTTTTTTAAATATATGCTTCAGCAATGCAAAACTAACGGAATTTCTCTTTCATGAAACATGGATACTGGTTTTCAGGTAGATGTTTAATAAGTGAAGAGTTTACGAACGTCGGACCGACGCCTAATGTTATACATGTATAATGAAATATTGGTATGCAATATATTTTGTTTACCCCCTTTCCAAATCAAGTACGTGGCTGTTATTCTATTCAAGAAATTATAATATTCTTGTTATTTGATAGACTAAACGGTAAACATAAATGAATAGTTAAGAACAAGCACAAAGAGAGCATGATATCGTGCTGCATTTACATGTACCATGAAAAACGAATATACATAGGTCAATGTCTGATTTCCAATACAGTGTGAATCAATATGATTTTCAAAATACTGCACACGAATGAGTAAAATGTGGCTTGTTATATTCATCTCACATATTAATGTCCCGTTATTGTAGCGATAAATTTGCCAATCTTCATATTATTTGTTTCGAAAATCAAAATATGTGCGTTAACGACGATTTTTGTCGAGCATGCGAGTTTTGTCGCAAAAGCGAGACATAGCGATCCTACATTCTGTCGGCGGTGGAGTCTACAAATATTCACTCTGTGGTTATTGACTGAACGGTTTTTACGGGGTAAAATTTTTTGAAATTTTAATAACTTTCTAAACTATCCTGGATTTCTACCAAACTTGGACAGAAGCTTGTTTATTCTCTTAAGATAGTATCCAGAAGTATATTTTGTAAAAAAAGACATCCTGATTATCCGTATTTTACTTATAAATAGACTTAGTTTTTTTCTCTGCCAGTAACAATCATTCTGTGGTTATTGTTATATTTTTTTAATTTTAATTTCTTGAAATATCCTTGATTTCTACCACAAACTTGGACAGAAACTTGTTTTATATGTTCAGAAAATAGTATCCAGAAGTAAATTTTGTAAAAAGAAATCATGTTTATCCGTATTTTACCTATAAATGGGCTTACTTTTTCTGCCAGTTAACATTATATTCACTCTGGTTAAAGTTTTAAAAAATTAATACCCTTCTTAAACTATCCTAGATTTGTACCAAACATGGACAGAAGCTAGTTTGTGACCAATGACTAGTATCTATAGAAGGAGTTGTTGAAAATGTATTTCCTGTTTTCTGTATGTTAGGGAGCTACCATTTGATTTTTATGGGGGGCTAGGATGAAAGTTGAAAAAATAGGCAGGACAGGAGTTTTGAGTTAAAAAAAAAAGGCAGGATGAGACACTTGCAAAAAAAAAGTCAGGACGACAATTTAGGTAAAATAAAGTCAGGATAAACTAAAAAAAAAAAAGGCAGAACGGAACAGAGTGAAAAAAAGGCAGGACAGAGATTACAGCTAAAAAAAAATGCAGCCCCCCCCCCCCCCCCCCCCCCATAAAAATCAAATGGTAGCTCCCTTACTTATAAATGGATTTTTGTTCCAGTTCACATTACAGTCTGTATGCAGTTAATGTTTTTAACAACATTTATTAGATTATAAACCATTTCTTTAACTGTGAATCTTTAATTTGCAGTCCCCTATCACACTGGGAAAAAAACATAGACAACAGCAAAAATAGACAAGACACGCGGTTCCGTGGAATTTCAGTCTAACAAACGGAGGAAAGGATTGTTTCTGTCTGAAACCTATGAAAGTAGGAAAATTAAAAAGTAAAACCCTAATTGGCAACAGCACACGATTACTATCAAGCTAATTAAATGTTTAAGTAAATTATAGTTTGCATTTCAATTGGAGAAAATAAGGATATATATAGAGATTCTATTAGTTCATGCCTCAGTTGAAGCAAGGTTCATTGAAACTTGCCATCATCCGGATATATTCTTTAAAATGATAGATAATGATTGTTCTAAATAATTGTTGATATCAAGAAACAAAACTATAGGGTTAACTTTTATTTAGCTCACTTGGCCTAACTTTGACAATATCTTCTCCTCTGAAACTACGTATAGTGGGCTAAATTTACACTAACTTGGCCAGAGTCATCATTAGGGTATCTAGTTTCAAAATTTTGTCCGATGACACAGCCTGTCAATTAACTTGACTGACATTGCTTGAAATAGAACTTAAGAGTAAAATGCAAGTTTGGACTATAATATCAAAGACTGAGCACTATGAATGGAGAGAATCTGTCAGAAACAAAAATGTTCAAAATATTGAGACATATCTAGAGTCTATTTACTTCAAAACTGTCAGTCAACTTCTTATGAGAGTAATTGTCCTAGATTGACCAATTTTACCGTTTTTTCATGTTGCCTGATTTCTGTAACCTACAGTAGATAAAGAGAAACTTTACATACCAAATATATCACCACGACCATATCTACAATAAGTCCATATGGTCGAAATCGCCCGAGATTAGAGTATATAGAGAGAGATACTCTAATGAGCTAAAGTGATCAGCAAGACAATATCGACATTAAAATTGTCTGACGGCCCCTTATTGGAGTTATTGCGCCTTGGTAATAATTTTTACCATTTTCGGCCTAGTATCTGAACAACCTGAATGGTTCAATAATGAAATTGCATATGCCAGAAAAATGAGAGAAAAATACCATAAATTAGAAATGTGGTCCGAGTTCAAATTTTGGCGAAACAGGACAAAGCACATAATCGATGAATCAAAAAGAAATTTTTATTCAAAGATGGTAAAAGATTCAAAAGCATCTAAAGATTTGTGGAAATGTATTCACAGTCTTAACCCATCCCAACAAGAAAAGCCATATGAACTTTTAAATGAAGATGGTATTAAAACTAATAATGTCAGGGACATTTGTAATGTTTTTAATAAGTTTTTTACATCTTGTGTTGAAAACCTGAGGACTGACAGATGTATGAGCAAAAATAATGATTATGCAAAATTAAATAATTTTGTACAAAAGAAATTTACTAAGTCAGAACAAGTAAAATTTTCAATTCCACCAGTCACAATAAATGGTCTATTTAATGAGATGATCAAACTTGACATTAATAAATCCACCGGATCTGATAACATAGGACCAAAAATTTTAAAATTGAGTGCTCCTTTCATAACTTCATCTTTAACTTACATTTTTAACAGAATAATAGATACAAGTACATTTCCCTGTGTTTTAAAGAATGCAAGAGTAACCCCTGTTTTTAAAGCTGGTGAAAAATTCATGGCAACAAATTATAGACCAATTTCTGTACTTCCAGTTTTATCAAAACTTTTAGAAAAGCATGTTTCAAAACATTTGTTTGCCTATCTTAAAAGATTAGATCTTTTACACCCAGCACAGTCTGGGTTTCGACAAGAACACTCTTGCCAAACTGCCCTTATCAATATCATAGATAAATGGATACAGGATATGAATGATGGTAATATCAACTTAGCAGTCCTGTTGGATTTTAAGAAAGCTTTTGATGTAGTAGATCATGATATCCTCTGTAAAAAACTTGAAATTTATGGATTTGATAATACTGCTGTTTCTTTTTTTTCAATCGTATTTGAATGAAAGAACTCAACAAGTACAAATTGGTAATGCTCATTCTGAAAAACTTCATATCAAGTATGGTGTTCCCCAAGGCTCCATATTAGGCCCCCTTCTGTTTATATTATACATCAACGACCTTCCTATTTATATGAAAAATTGTTGCACTGATTTATATGCCGACGATTCAACCTTACATCTTTCTGGTAATTGTTATCAAACTCTTCAGTCAAAGGTACAAGAAGATTTACATGGTGTAGAGGCATGGTGCAATGATAACAATATGTTCATCAATAAAAATAAAACAAAATATATGATTATTGGAACGAAGCAAAGAGCAATGCCACATTACAATGAGAGTTGTTTAACTATTAACAATCAAGTGATACAATCTTCCACATGCGAAAGTCTTTTAGGCATTAAAATTGACCCTTCCCTCACATGGACAACCCAAATTGACTTGATCTGCTCAAAAATATCATCTAGACTATATCTACTATTAAAGATTAAAAAATTTCTAAATCTAGACTGCAGAAAATTATTCTATAATGGTTATATCTTGCCACTTATTGATTATTGTTGTATAGTGTGGAGTAGTTGTAGCAGTGAGGGTTTAAAAAGGATATTAAAATTACAAAAGAGGGCTGCTAGATTAATACTAGAAACAGACCCATTCGCTCCTTCTGCACCCTTATTCAAACACTTAAACTGGATGACAGTTGAACAGAGAATAAAATATCATAAGTTAGTGATGACATTTAAGTGTATTAATAATGATGCCCCATCATATCTTACTAACAAGTTTCATTATGTTTCAGACAGAAATCCGTACCCCTTGAGAAATGCTGTTCAAGGAAACCTCATACTCCCTAAACCAAAAACAGAATTATTCAAAAAATCTTTTATGTATTCTGGACCATTCTTGTGGAATAATTTGCCAATACCGTTAAGAAATATTACAAATATTAATTCT
The DNA here is from genome assembly GCF_963676685.1 of Mytilus edulis. Lineage (NCBI taxonomy): Eukaryota > Metazoa > Mollusca > Bivalvia > Mytilida > Mytilidae > Mytilus > Mytilus edulis. The sequence continues at coordinate 78,437,375 of NC_092344.1, read as the reverse complement.
TTCAAATACAAAATAACAGATCATTTATTGAAATCAACCTAGCTGTATAAATAATATAAAAAACTGATCATGTCATCATGTTTATTTTTTCATCACATTTTATCAAGTTGTATTGAACATTATTATCACACTTGACTTTTTATGCTAATGTATGTATGCAATGTACTAGTATATGTTTGTGTTTTGTTTGATTTTTCATTACGAGGGCCTCAGGGAAGATTAGTTATATAGCTAACTGTGTAACCCTCTTAAAATAAAGTATTGTTGTTGTTGTTGTTGTTGTTTATCTGAAAAAAATGATAGATAGATAGAACCTTAAATAAGCAAATATGGCCAACAAGACACACGATCTACAAATAAGCAAATGTGGTCAACAAGGCACACGATCTACAAATAAGCAAATATGGTCAATAAGACACACGATCTACAAATAAGCACATATGGTCAACAAGACTCACGATCTACAAATAGGCCAAAAATCCGAAATCATCAGTCTACTCCTTGTAGGAGAATTTACTCCTTAATGACGATTTTTACCAACATTACACGTTTTTGCCTATCATCTTAAAAACCATAAAATAGAGATAGATTCTTTCTATGGTGCCAAGGGGTAGTGATCAAATCAGCAGGTGGTGTTACAAAGTTTTGGTTTTCTATGTTGTTAAAGTACTTCTGTTTGTCTGTTTGTCTGTTTGTCTGTGTGTCTGTGTGTCTGTGTGTCTGTGTGTCTATTTGTCTGTTTGTCTATTAGCCATGTCGTTGGCAGTTTATTTTCGACTCGGACTTTGAATGTCCCTTTGGTATCCTCTATTTGTGTGCCTTTATGGAGGGATCATATCAGCTGGAAATTACGTTATAAGTAAAGAAGGGCCGAAACAGGGAGTTTCTACTGTGGTATAGCAGATGTTGTAATATGAAAGGGTCGATAGAGACACTTTTAATGATGCCTAGGTTGAAAGAATGGGATATTTGTCGAATATTAGTATAATATATAGGTATATAAAAATGTGGCATGAATGCCAATGAGAAAACTCTCCATCCAAGTAATAATTTATAAAAGTAATCCATTATATGTCAAGGCACGGCCTTCAACACGGAGCCTTGGCTCACACCGAACAGCAAGCTATAAAGGGCCCCAAAAATTACTAGTGTAAAACCATTCAAACGGTTTATTGATTGATTGCTGGTTGCTTAACGTCCAGTGGCAAATATTTCATGCATGGTCAGGGCTAGAACAGGTTAACAATAAAAACAATAGGTAGGTCTTGTACTGAATAGAAGCCGTCCGAGATGATGGTCTGGGAAATGAGGGTATAGTGGACAGAAATTTTGCCTTGCAACAGGCCACCTACGGACCCCTCAAAGAGGTGTTGCAAGGGTTCTTAACGTGCAGAAAGCGTGGCACTCTCTTTACACGAGACATCGGATTTAACGTCCCCATTCTGACTCGACATGGCTGCAAACTTGATACATCCCGCACAGCCAAACGGACGCCCCACTTTGTCTAGCGTTTTACTGCCGGTCGGAGGAAGATCAAGTGATCATACTTCTATTCCCCAGTCACCCTTTCCATTCCGAAAACGGGAAACCAACGGTCTAATCTATATAAAAACGAGAAACGATAAACACGTATGAACTACATAAACTGACGACAACCACTGTACAATGATTACATGTAAATGATAAAATACGTTTTAGTTGGTTTACCAAAAAAAAACCACAAAAAAGGAAATAAATACGGGTAATATAAAGGTTTTTCTGTATCAAAATATATGCAATGAAAGTAAGTATTAATTGTATCTATTTGTACAAATTATAAATTATATTTACACCATGATGACATCGGAAGTAAAGGATATATGTATACCTGAAATTTATCACGATTATCTTGACCCTCTAAAATGTGGGTCCACAAATTACTGAAATCTATCGTTTTTCATTAATCATAAAATCATTGTGTAAATTATATATAAGTTGAATGATAAACTTTCTTTTAGTGGTCTCCAAACAATAATCTCTTAAAAATATATATATAACAGACGGCTATTATTTTTTTTTGAAGAAATGTAAGTTAATTTCCTGCTATGACTGCGAATTGTTTCATTTCGGATTTTTGTAACAGTTATACTGTGCATAATTAATACATCATTGTTTTCCCAATTGGTTTATGTATTACCATTAAGAACCCAAAACAAAACATTAAACAGCGTATCAATAATATTATAAACAATTTAAATTATTCGTTCCTGTGATCTTTCATGATTAATTTCTAGCATTTACTTACTAGTCTGAATTCAATTAAAAAAGTAACATAACATTAACCTATACCGTTTTTATTAAACTTATGAAGGCAGACTTAAGTATAATAAGGCCGAGGCTTTCAACAAAAGCTATGATATATTTTACGAAACACCACAAAACTATCCTAAAGATATGAAATATCTATAACTTAATTTTCAAGCATGCAATTGTAGTTTTTAGTTACAAATAAAATATGTATAAATGATAAGCTATACAACTCCAATGTGTTCAAGATTAAAAGTTCAAGTAGAAATAAGTAAAATCACAAATATTGTGAAACAAGTTTTATTGTTTCCAATAATTGTTAGCTCGTCAATGTAAGAAACAACCATTAAAAGACAGAAAAATTTCATGATCCTGGAATAACAGTATATGATATTAAAGATATGAAACTTTGAAAAAACTCGAGAAAAAACTTAACTGATTTATAAAAAAAATATATAATTGTAAGTAACATGTTTTATGTTGTGATCATATTTTGTATGATTATATCAGGAACATAAATATACTGTTCCCAGATTATATGTATCATATATATTCTATGATAGACATGGTAATCTCATCCACTATTTGTGATGATTTTAATTCTATTTTTATCAATATGTTTATGTGTTATGAATGTAAGATTTTAATTCTATTTTTATCAATATGTTTATGTGTAGTTATGAATGTGATATATTGTGTATTGTTGTCATTATGTCCCGTCAGGGAGCCTTGATTGGAAAATAAAAGAACTTAGAACTTTGATCAAATTAGTATGAAGTAGCAGTCTTTTTTTTTTTTTGGGGGGGGGGGGGGGGGGGAACTTGACTAGCAATGATTGTACAGTAAGACTTACTTTACACAAGCCCTTTTTGGGGGACTATAAGAATTATTTTACAATATGCTCCTACGTCAAAGCCGAACTTTTTAGAATTTCAAACATAAGCTATCTGTTGTCACTGCGACATTATGTCACTTATGATCTAACTTAATTTCTTATAATGTGTTACATAATGTCATTTGCATACCAATAGACAATCTCAATCTAACCCACACTCTAAGCAAACCTTTACTGCAGTCTTCAAAGCATGGACTAGTATACTAGTAAAGTATGTCCCAGATATAACTAATGTTTTTGCTATGACGTTACGCACGATATTCGTACCTCATTGGAAATTCAGTCGGTGTAGTTGGCAAGATGCAAGTCCAAAATATATAATTGTGTGATATCATATTCATTGCTATTGTACGTATTTTAAAAAATAACGATTTTTAAAATAAAAACGAAACAAATAATTGTTGAAACTATGTTTTATGTTGCATGCGACAAGCTTCATTTAAAAAAAACGGCGATTTTTAGGTTGTCCCGCGTAACATATTTCATTTATTGTAACCACTATTAGTCTAAACTATGATTTTGCGGTCAAAACTATTTAATATTTTGAAAAACGTTTTTTTTTTCCATAATTAAACAGAATGGTTCCTTCAGTCTTTTATGCATTTTTTTATGACGTTATGATGACGTCATAGAAAAAACCGCGTTCCATACTACAAGGGCAAATCTGTCCCGCGGGGAAAAAATTGGAATTCCAGATTTGAGAATCAAAAAACATTTATCTAAAATGAAAAAAGTTTAGTATTTGTATTTACTACATCAATGTTAATTTGCTTAATTTTATGAATTTAAAGACAAATATCCTGAAAAATGATATATGGTAATTTATGAGCTATTTTTCAAAGGCTTACAAGTTTGTCGCATCGCCATTTTCTGACGTAAAAACGAACTCAACTCAAATTTACGTCAATTGTTTGCTTATCACTGCTCTTATAATGGTAGAATTTTATGATTTTTTTAAATGTTATTTTTCTTAAATTTTCAAGAAACTAAAATACATCAATTTTCGATGGGTAGTTAAAAAGCACCGTCGATGATTTTGCGGATTCTTACAAGAATGTCGCACTTGCTTAAAAACAACGTTTCAGTCAAATTTTCGGTTTGAACGTTACGACATATTCGGGACGTTGTGTTACGGTAACGCTTACATGTACGAACATCGCGCGTAACGTCTATACAATCATGAAAGCTAAAGCCAGACAAGCTTTTTGGACAGCTAACACTTGTTCCCCTTATATTTAGAATAATGATATGCCATTCTTTGAAAAAGTTTATTGAGACTCTCGAATATCAAGAATGTATTTATATGACAAATCAGAAGTTTTGCAAACACTGTAAACTATGTTACAGATTTAAAGCATACAACATCAAAAATATTTTATAAACCGGAAGTCATTTTCGGTGATCTCAAATAATGAACCCTGGCTATGGACGAGTCAGAGGGCAAAGAGGCGGAACAGGTGCCCCCTTCAGTGCGAAATCCAGACTCCGCTTCTGCTTCTGATCAAGACGATTTTGTAGAACCTGCATCAGAAGAAATAAAGAACGCAGTTCTTGTGGCAGCAGATACCTTTGTGGATATAAATTACGACGATCTGGTCAACGAAGATTATGACAGCCATCCAAGTGGTGTCATTCACGCCATTGTTCGTTCTGGATCTCAGGACGAACACAGTTCCTCAGAACACAATGACACATCCACTGGTGAAGAATCAAGTGAAGATCACAATGAGGTCATTATCATCTCATGTCACGAAATATTAATATTTGTGTACAGCCACAATTTTTAAGTCCATTAGGTCCAAAACAATGTTCCTGTTTATAAATGATCAGATATACATGTAATATCTGTTGGTTCCAAGACCATGAGTTCCAAAACGATTTTAAGATTTTAATGCCAAACTTACAACTGTTCTTGATGTATACTATAATACCACATTTAAAACAAAAACATACATTTTGTATCAATACACATAATACAGGGCATAGTCCGAGATTATTCTGATGTTCTTGGACTATACAGTGCAGTGCCATAGCGGAGGGGGGCATTTTAAAGTTCTACCCTTGTCCAACTGAACGTCCATAATTACATCTGTCTGTACGTTCCAAAGTTTGTTTCCGTTCTCTTACTTTAGATTGCCTCAAACAAATGTTATGAAACTAATTACCACAAAATACAGATAAAGTTTTTATTTTGGGGGTGGCACTTTTATTTTTCTAGAGTTATGCCCCTTTACAAATGAAAAAATTGTTTTTTTATTCTGTCTCTAACTTAAGTTTGCCACAACTAATTTGGCAAATGCTATGAAACATTTACACAAAGCTTATTGAAGTATAAATCAAGGCAGTATTCGGGTGGTACTTCAACCGTTCTAGAGTTATACTCTTTTACAAATTGATAGCGTCACTTTAACCGTTTTTTTTTTAGTGGTTCATCTTTGTCCCATGGACACATTCCCATTTTGATATTGTTTTTTTTTTTTTGGTTTATCATTTTCACAGTGGTGTAACTTATAATTAAACTATATATGCAAATCAATGAAATTCTTTTGAAAATTGGCAATGGGTAGAAAGTCTATGTATTTTTACAGATAAGTGTAATGCCTAAAAATTGCAGAAATTATTGAGTGCATTTATTATTGCAAAAAATTATGAAGAATGGACTAAAATGCAAGATTATTTGTTGCAGTTTCAGGAAAATCTGCATACAGTTGTACTTTTAGATATCAGAATGTGAGGTTTATTATTGTGATACTCATTCAATCACATTATTCCCATTTATGAAAACCTCACAATGATTTCTGTCATCTAAATTTACAATAATCATGATGATAGTGGAAAAAAGTAATTGTCAAAATAAAAATGAAGTGGTCTTATCCAATACCTTTGTGTGCAAACATTTGTCAAAGACAGATGAATGTATACATACCTGTACAAAATGTACCAATACAGTTAAATAAGCTAATCCTTCTTATTTTTCATGTTTTTTACTAGATTCCAAAAGATTTATCTGCAGCTTTGAATGATGTGGTTTTGAAAGAGTCTGACCCTATAGAAGAAATTGAAGAAGATGAGTATGGAAAAGGGTCCAAGTGGCAACTGGAAAAGAAGCATATTTTTATACTAAGTAGTTCTGGAAAGCCTATTTACTCACGGTAATAGATATTTTATAGATAGGATATAAATCAGAAAATTTATTGTTATATGCATGTTTTTTTCTGTTCAAATGATTTAGCAATAGATAAAAGTTATCTGTATCAACATGGAGGGATCATCACATTAGGGGAAGAGAAAGAGTTTAACACTAAATTGGTTTCAAAATAATCCAAAGTTATTTTCATTTCCTTGCTTTTTTGTCATGGAGAAATTAAAAAAAAAATTTTATAGCAATAAAATTTGATTTTCACACTTTAATACTCGCCATGGCAAAAATGACAAGTCCCAATGATTTTCTAACCTGATAACATGTATTATTACAAAGTATATAAAATTTTCTGTTGTATTCAGACATTTTAAAAACTTGCTGTCAATTAATATCTGTTCATTCTATTCTATGGCTTTCCAGGGTCCCGAACTTCCCATGTAAAAAGTTCAAAATAAAGACTTTAAAAATCTTTATTTTCTGCAAGTGAAATGTTTGTACAGCATTTGAAAAGAAATATCTGAAAATTGTCTTGTTAAGAATTTTTACAACCATCTAGCATATTATATTTCTGTGTAATTTTGTGTATTTTCGTATTATCAATGATTATGTATTTAATTAGTGCTATAAGATTAATATCTTCACATTAAAATTCATATTGAAAGTTTTATTTATACAGGCATGGTCAGGAAGATAAACTGGTGACAATTATGGGAGTTCTTCAAGCTTTGATATCATTTGTGTCTGCAGCTAAAGACTCAATGCGTAGTATTGTTGCTGGAGATCATAAGTTTGTGTTCTTAGTTCGAGAACATATTTACCTTGTTGCGGTATCAAAAGGATTGGAATCAGTCCAACAACTTGTACTACAACTATCATATATTTATAATCAAATTCTTAGTGTACTTACATTTACTTCATTACAAAAAATCTTCAAACAGAGGAGAAATTATGATTTGCGGAGAATGTTGAGTGGATCCGAAAAATTTATTGACAATCTATTGAATTTAATGGACCATGACCCTAGTTTTAAACTTCAAGCAGTACGATGTCTGCCTTTAGATAGCCCCGTTAGAGATAGCATTGCTCAAAGTATAATTCAACATGCAAGAGTTAAGGTAAGAATTGATGTACAACAGTTCGACTACCATTGTACATGTAGCTCGAGTTATACAAAATTTTAGCTCCAGTTACAAAATGTAAACAAAATTTGTATGTTTACATTGGACATTCAAAATATTTATGTACTAGTACTACATGTACATGTACATTATATTTTTTGTTAAACATTAAATATTAGTCCACAATGGCCAAAGAAAGGGTTATTTTGATAACTAATATTTATAATAAAGCATTATAAGAAAACAAATGATAAAGGGATGTAAGAATACATCATAGTGAAAATACATGACATACTTTAGTACAAAGGCACTTTAATTTATTTAGGGATAAAGGGGGAGGGGCGCAAGAATGAACGGAAAATAAGACTATTTCATGTATGTCTTGAGGGCTATTTTCTCAAATAAATGCACTACAGAATGCATATGATAAGTTTTTTAATCAAAGCAACATAAGATTAAGTCTCCTTGTATATTATATGTGTATTGTATTTTTAATTGATCTCTAAATCCTACTAAAGATTCAGGCCAGTATTTCATATTATCTATACCCAGTAAAACATGCAGGGTTTCCTAACAGGCTGGGCAATACTAATAAAACACAAGTTTTGTCAATTCCATTTAGTTTGACTGACAAAACAAGAAAAAACATTTTTGAACTAATGATAGTTAAGAGGAAGAAATGTCTTATTTTTTAATTCATTAAAAAGAATATTACAAATGTATAAAGTGAAAATGAAAAAAAAGATAGTTTGGTACATGTATTTGCCAATGAGACACAGCAACCGAATGACGCAGTTAGACAAATCCACAAGAATCCCTATTCCAAATAGAATTGTTTATGAAAGATAAAAATAAACATTCACAGTACACTGGAGAAGACAAATTAAATTGGCATATTTTAATCTACTTTAATTGAGGATATATATATGGCTTTGATTGCATTTTTAGATTATACATGGTATAAATTTTGTTTATTTATTTATTTTTGGATGATTTCAGGACTTAGTTTTTGCGATTATTTTAGCAAACAATCAGTTAGTGACACTGGTACGAATGAAAAAATATTTCTTGCATCCAATGGATCTCCATTTAATCATTAACCTTGTGAATGCCTCCGAGTCTTTCAAAGCTGCTGAGTCTTGGACACCAATATGTCTGCCAAAATTTGATGCAAGGTGAGTAAAACAGAAATCTCTTGTAAAGAGTTTTCTTCTACAAGCCATCTAAAATGTGGATTCCTTTGGTTTTATCTTATAAAGTTTTTGAACTAAATATAAAAAAGAAGACTTGGTATGATGGCAAATGAGACAGTCTTTTACAAGAGACAAAATGACAGAGAAATTAACAATTCTAGGTCACTGTTTGACCTTCAACAATGAGCAAAGCCCCATGGTCAGTTATAAAAGGGTCCAAAATGACAAATGTAAATAAAAACAATCCTTATGAGAAAACTAACTGCCTAATTAATGTAAATATAAAAAAGAAGATGTGGTATGATTGCAAATGTGACAACAAATAGCCTTTTTTTCATATTACCGACATTTAACTCTAAATTATATAATTTTTTTTTCAAGTTCCCAACTCTGTTGTAAAACATCCTGATACTAAGTCAAGCAAGAGCAATCAAAACAAACATAATCTAATAACAACTGATTCAATTTTAGGGGGGAAATAACTGTTTTCTGATGATTTTGTTGTGTATATAAAACATCAAACAGTTAATTCTCCACACATAAGCATGGTTTTACTTATTTATGTCCCCCTTACATGCCCAAGTACCAGGATGTCTTACCTCTAAGTAGGGAACACGGTTTCCGAACACCTCTTACATGACCGAGTACCAGGATGTCTTACCACTTAGAGGGGAATATGTTGGAAAATTATAGAATTCAGAATCAAATATCGGTAAAATGAAAATAGTTAAATCAGACAAGAATTAGAGCTATGTACAAGCGTGATGATAGAGGTACATTTCTTATATTGAAATAATTTCCAAAACATTGGAACAGAAAATTTAAATTAAACATTTTCAGTATTTTATAAGCTTTACAATTACTGGTAGTTATTATGTCAATAAAACTGTTTTTGGTATATTCCAGTAGTTTTCTTCAAGCACACATATTATATTTAGATGTAAGATATTATCACTATTATCATCAGCTTCACATGTAGTTATTTTCCCAAGGGTGACTGGGGTATAGAAATATGGTCACTTGGTCTTCTCCCGACCGGCAGTAAAACGCTTGCTGAAGTGGGGCGCCCGTTTGGCTGTGCGGGATGTATCAAGTTCGCAGTCACGTCCGGTCAGAAGGGGGACGTTAAATCCGATGCCTCGTGTTAAGAGAGTACCACACTCTTTGCATGTTAAGAAACCTTGCAACAACGCTTTGAGGGGTCCGTAGGTGGCCTGTTGCAAGGCAAAATTTCTGTCCCTATCCAATATACCCTCATTTTCCAGTGGCAGTCCAAATTTCCCCAACCATCATCCTAGATGGCCTCTATTACAACAACCTACCTATTGTATTTATTGTGAACTTGTTCTCGTCCTGAATATGCATGAAATATTTGCCACTGGACGTTAAGCAACCAACAATCAACAATCAATAGTTATTTTCTTGTATAAGTAAATTTTTATTTGTTTTATTTCAGTGGTTTTCTTCAAGCACACATATCATATTTAGATGAAATATATTATCACTATTATCATCAGCTTCACATGCAGTTATTTTCTTGTATAAGTTAATTTTTATTTGTTTTATTTCAGTGGTTTTCTCCAAGCACACATATCATATTTAGATGAAAGTTGCCAAACTTGTATGCTGTTGTTATCAGTTGATCGAGAATCTTTCTTCATATTATCAGAATGTAAAAAGAAAATCCAGGAGGTAAGATATATGGGAATCAATTTTATTGCCTGTCAATAGATATTGTATTAAAAAAAGGAGGTAAGATATATGGGAATCAATTTTATTGCCTGTCAATAGATATTGTATTAAAAAAAAGGAGGTAAGATATATGGGAATCAATTTTATTGCCTGTCAATAGATATTGTATTAAAAAAAGGGAGGTAAGATATATGGGAATCAATTTTATTGCCTGTCAATAGATATTGTATTAAAAAAAAGGAGGTAAGATATATGGGAATCAATTTTATTGCCTGTCAATAGATATTGTATTAAAAAAAGGGAGGTAAGATATATGGGAATCAATTTTATTGCCTGTCAATAGATATTGTATTAAAAAAAAGGGAGGTAAGATATATGGGAATCAATTTTATTGTCTGTCAATAGATATTGTATTAAAAAAAAGGAGGTAAGATATATGGGAATCAATTTTATTGCCTGTCAATAGATATTGTATTAAAAAAAGGGAGGTAAGATATATGGGAATCAATTTTATTGCCTGTCAATAGATATTGTATTAAAAAAAAGGGAGGTAAGATATATGGGAATCAATTTTATTGCCTGTCAATAGATATTGTATTAAAAAAAAGGAGGTAAGATATATGGGAATCAATTTTATTGCCTGTCAATAGATATTGTATTAAAAAAAGGAGAGGTAAAAGATACCATAGGAACATTACAAACTCATAAGTTGAAAATAAACAGACAACGCCATGCCTAAAAAAGACCAACAGGCAATTAAAAGTACAATAAATTAGAGGCAACATAGAAAACAAAAGACTGAGCAACACAAACCCCACCAAAAACTGAGGGTGATCTCCTGTGCTCTAGAAGAGTAAGTATGCTGCTCCACATGTGGCATGTAAAATTCATCTCTTATGGTAAATACTATAAACGATTACACATGTACAGGTTTTTTTAGGTAGATATTCAGATATATTTACCTGGGAAAACTATTCAATGAGGTCTAAGCCTCATTTACTCTTGTCTAAACAGTGACACTAAATCATAGCTGGTTTTTTGTCGAGCCTGCAACTTTTGTTGCAGAAAGCTCGACATAGGGATAGTGATCCGGCGGCAGCGTCGGCGGTGGTTACGGCGGCGGTGTTAGCTAAATTCTTAAAAACTTTATATTTTAGAAGGTGGAAGACCTGGATGCTTCATTCTTTGTATATAGATGCCTCATGTTACGAAGTTTCCTTCAGTCACATGTCCAATGTCCTTGACCTCATTTTCATGGTTCAGTGACCACTTGAAAAAAAAGTTCAGATTTTTTGAAATGTTGAATTTCCTCTTATTATAAGTAATAGGATAACTATATTTGATATGTGCGTACCTTGCAAGGTCCTCATGTCTGTGAGACAGTTTTCACTTAACCTCGACCTCATTTCATGGATCAGTGAACAAGGTTAAGTTTTGGTGGTCAAGTCCATATCTCAGATACTATAAGCAATAGGGCTAGTATATTTGGTGTATGGAAGGACTGTAAGGTGTACATGTCCAACTGGCAGGTGTCATATGACCTTGACCTCATTTTCATGGTTCAGTGGTTATAGTTAAATTTTTGTGTTTTGGTCTGTTTTTCTCATACTATATGCAATAGGTCTACTATATTTGTTGTATGGAAGGATTGTAAGGTGTACATGTCTTGCGGGCAGATGTCATGTGACCTTGACCTCATTTTCATGGTTCAGTGGTCAAATTTAAGTTTTTGAGTTTTGGTCTTTTTATCTAATACTATATGCCATATGTCAACTATATTTGGTGTATGGAAATATTTTATGATCTTCATGTCAGTTGCACAGATTTTATTTGACTGTGACCTCATTTTCATGGTTCATTGCACAGTGTTAAGTTTTTGTGTTTTGGTCTATTTTTCTTAAACTATAAGTAATAGGTCAACTATATATGTTGTATAGAAGCAATGTTAGCTGTACATGTCTGCCTGGCATGGTTCATCTGATCTTGACCTCATTTTCAAGGTTCATTGGTCTTTGTTTAGTTATCTTGGTTAATGTTAAGTTTATGTGACAGTTGTAATAAAGCTTAGCTTTATACTTAGGCCTATCAACATAATATCAATGACTAGTATAGAAGGCGAGACATTTCAGTGTGTGCACTCTTGTACATTTTGTACTTATACAGAAAAAAGTCCCTTTATACTGTTTTAGTTGATTCAATTGTAATAACTAAATAAGTACAACATTGTTTGTTTCATTATAATATGTGATTTTGATTGGCTAACAGCAATCTCATGTCATACTGAAATTTATCTTCATTTCCAAATTAAATGTAACATTCAGGATGACACAGGCTTCCACAATAAGGTGCACAGGTAAATAAAAGAAAAACTTGATAGAACTAATGTTTTCATGATCTTATAAAAAAAATTGTAATTATTAATATTGAATACTTCTTTTGGTAATTCTATAGGGTTGTAAAATTGGGACTGTGCATTTATTTTTAGAATGAAGCCTGGAAAGAATGAAGCACTTCCGTACTTCATACAAAATGTACTTCAGTCAATGCTTTTAAACCCCAATATATTAACAAAAAGAAGCATTCAATTCTTCATTTAATAGTGTATTTTAAATTTCAACCACAAATTGAAGATCACAAGAATTCATTTACATTATCAGTCATATGATTTGTCAAGATCTTTATGTTACAGGTACATGTAATGAATAAACTCAATAAATGTAGTAGATCTGGTTCAGCAGCTCTTTTCACAAAATATCTTCGTGATTCATGAACATTCAAGTTTAACTTATGATTGATGAAATTCATCTGATTTCTTGGGAAAAGAGTTTCTGGGGTTTTAATCAAAATTATATGCATAAATAATCTTGTATACAGTTGAAATAGGAATTGGAATGCAGAACAGGGAAAAGTCATGTTTCATTTAGATTTAGGAAAGTTTACTAAAATGCTTTAATATGAAAACTTATTGCAGATAATGATTATTATATTTCAGAGACTAATTAAATACAATGGTTTACAAGCAATCAGCGATTCCCTTATGAAGACAAGTTATAGTTGTCAGCAATGTGGAATATCAGATTTAAGACATTTCTTATACAAGTCTCGCAGCATGGCACAGTATACAAGTCCTGAGCTAGAGGCTCCCTACCTATCTGATGAGGAACAAGAAAGACTGTTTGGTTTATACCTATATTTACACAATAGAATACATACATCAGTTAGACCGCTGAAAATTCTATACCATGTTGGCAAACACGAAACATTGTTAGGCTGGGTAAGTAGCACAGGTTTTACAAGTGGGGGGAGACCTAGCATCACAACATGACATGTGCATTATTATTCATTTTTATGCCCCACCTACAATAGTAGAGGGGCATTATGTTTTCTGGTCTGTGGCTCCGATCGTTCGTTCGTCCGTCCGTCTGTGCGTCCGTTCAGGTTAAAGTTTTTGGTCAAGGTAGTTTTTGATGAAGCTGAAGTCCAATCAACTTGAAACTTAATACACTTGTTGCTTATGATATTATCTTTATAATTTTAAAGCCAAATTAGACTTTTGACCCCAATTTCACGGTCCACTGAACATAGAAAATGAAAGTGGGAATTTCAGGTTAAAGTTTTTGGTCAAGGTAGTTTTTGATAAAATTGAAGTCCAATCAACTTGAAACTTAGGACATATGTTCCCTATAGTATAATCTTTCTTATTTTAATGCCAAATTAGATTATTACCCAATTTCACGGTCCATGGAACATGGAAAAGGATAGTGCGAGTGGGGCATTCGTGTACTTTGGACACATTCTTGTTAAACATAAAAAAGTGGTGAAAATGTCTAAAAATACAACTGACAGGCAAAGAAGGCTAAAAATGCAAAGCTTTCTACAATGAGCAAAAATTCCCCAAAATAATTATGAAACAAAATGGATCTTTATTATAAACACAAGGATGACGTTCTCAGATGCCTTTTTAAATGCTCTTCTAAATTTTTAAAGTTAAAGGAATTATGATAATAATTTAGAGTGCTTCTATAGTCTGAAATATAATTATAAAATCTCATTTCACACAGAACACAATACAGAGGTTAAGTTGCCAATAATTCTTTTTGAAAATTAAAAAAAACAGACTTGTGTCTTAATTTGAACTTGATAAACGTTTATTTTTCAGGTGACGCAACAGTTTGAATTATATGCAGTGTTTGGGCCATTGATAACAAAGCATACTGCAATAGGAGCAATAAACAAACTACTTCGCTGGATAAAGAAGGAGGAAACACGACTTTTTATACTGAACTCAGCTACATTTTAATGTGTTGTGAATGAAAGTGATGAATGTTTGTATGATGTGTTTGCTAAGCCATACATAGTTCATTCCAAGATTCTCATTTATAGTTTAAAAAAAAGACTGACAAGATTTGTTTATCCAATTAGGTTAACATTATTTTGTGCTCCTATCAATTTAGAAAAACTTCAAATGTTGCTTTAAATTGAGAATGTAAAGTGAGGATAAATTCCATGAGGTTACTCATTCTATTAAATATTGTCAATGTCATATAGATTGTGGTGCTCATTTTCCATGTTTTCTGCAGTTAATGTTCAGGTTTTTATGTTTTTGAAGTATACTGATATTTCTATATGAAGATAACATCAAAAGCAAACTATTCTTAGCTTTAAAACGTGTTTGTTCTGAAAAAAATCATCTGAAAAGATAGATCAAAGGCTATTTGAAATTTCCTGATGTTTTGTCATAGGGGGACACATATTCACCGTTTTTTACACATCTATTTAAAACCAAACAACTTTAAACAATATTTATCACATCAATGTCATTATAGATGAATAGCAGACATATCAAAGGTGTAAAGAACGGAAATTTAGGGTAATCAGTCAAAGAATTACTAAGAATTTCTTCTTTAAGTCGTGTTTTTCATTCAGGAAATTGTCTGAAAATCACTGTCCGTTTTCTGTCTTTTGCAGTTAGTGCCGAAATTTTGTCTTATTTATCGGCATATTTCTTCCATTTCAGCCATCCTTTGAAGTCTTTACACCTTAAAATCATAAAACGGCGAAATTGTGTCCACTACGAATATAAGGGCCCCACTCTACTGAATTGCAGATTTTCAAAAGACGGTATTAAATAAGATTTTTTTTAAATTTAGGGCCAAAATTGTTCGCATGAGTCTTGTCATCATTTTTTTTGTCCATGGTTCTAATCTTTGTTAAGAATAAAATATATACAGAAAAACCTGCTGATGTCTGCATTTAAAAAGTCCTTTTATTGCAACTTTACAAACATTCCAACATCCTGCAGTGTAGAAAATATGTCAGTTTAAACACCAGATCAGAAGATGACCTGTGAATTAATACTTCATAGTGACCATATAAATGTTTTTTTGGTAAATCAAATGAACAATAATTTATCTTTTCAAAATCAAGATATAGAACTTTAATATAAAGATTGAGATATAAATGAATACAGGATGAGAATCTTAGAATTTACTTATCTGGTTATATTGTTATTTTTTATTTATTAAATCCATAGACACATAGACTTGTATATAGTTATAGTTGTAATCTATTCATGTGGTGAAAATCTAGTGAGCAGAGAAAAGGGGCTGATTGATAGTTAATCTTAACTTATTCCCCAAGACAATTAGGATACCTTTTGCATAAATGTCCACTTGTACTTAAACAACATATTTACTAAAGTATATTAACACATAAATTCTTATAATTTAACTGCCATTTAGTTGCATTAACCTTGACCTTAATTTCATAGTTTAATGATCACTGTTACGACTGGGTTATTTTTGTTCACTTTATCAGATTTTGTAAGCCTAGTTTAAACATATTTTATTTACTCAAAGTAAAATGGATTGGACACAAGTAAGCCATACTTATGAAGTCCGCTCCAAATGACAATAATTTACAATACAATATAAATATGAGCATGCAATATCAATATTTTATGAGTCTATCAATTGAGAATAAAATTAAACAGAAATAAATGTAAACATTGAAAACGATGATGATGATAATGATGACGTAAGCAATATGTCAATTGTATTTGTTGTATGAAATGAATGTAAAGTGTACCAGTAAATGTTTGTCTGGCAGGTTTCATAAAAAATTGACCTATTTTTTTATGGTTCATTGATCAATGTTAAGTTTTTATGCCCCACCTACGATAGTAGAGGGGTATTATGTTTTCTGGTCTGTGCCTCCTTTCGTCCGTCCGCTTCAGGTCCCCCCCCCCCCCATATATTTAGTTGTACAAGTGCAAAAGTGGATTAGTCTACCTTGACCTCATTTTCATATTTCATTTGTCAATGTTAAGTTTTTGTTGTTTGGTCCGTTTTTCAGGTTTTATAAACAAAAGACCCACTATATTTGGTGTATAAAATGATTTTCAGGTAAGTATGTATGTCTGGCATGGTTTGTCTGATGTAGACCTCATTTATTAGATTATGAGGTGTTAAGTGTATGTGATACGGTAGTAAAACCTTCATATAACCAGACTTTCAACCTAAATTCATAAGTAAAGAAGGTGGAAAATTTCAGCATGCTTACTCTTTGTCCTCCTTTGGTTTAATTTTAATCTTAATTTTTTTCTTGTGGCAAATGTCCCAGAATGTTAGACATTGAAATGCAAATCATGTGGTGGTGTAAGCTCTTTCAATACAGCTTCATATCGCAGAAGGTAGAAAAGCTGTATAATCCATATGTCTTATTGTCTGATATTTCTGTCTGGCATATGTTCATAGTAATTGACCTCAGTTTTTATTGCTATGGTATTCATTGAATTGGTTTTTTGCTTGCAGTAGCAAGTATTTCATGCATATCCAAGATGAGATTAGATTAAAAAATAAAGTGCTTGTCAGTGCCAATCTAATTCCTTTTGCAGTGGGAGGTAAAGATAAAAAATTGCATGGATGGGATTTAAAGAATGTTTACCTCAGGTCAGCATTTATCTCATTGGCAATCAAATCTTATCAGCACATTTTTATATTGTTCATCATTTTAATAGTTCAGAGATCAATGATTTGGTTGAGGCTATCTGATAAAGTAAGCATCCAGAAAATCAATTTAAGAAATGAATATACATGTATATATATATATGAGGCACTATTAGACTTTGGCATAAACTATACTGTATTTTAACCAGTTATTGAACAAAGAAAATCAGACCAAAAGCAAAGGATATAATACATTTGTACGAGGTAGAAATATTTTACAAACATTGCCAAAACGGCACAAGGTTTTTTTCTTCAAAAGGGCGTCAGGGCCAAGACCACTGTTTTAGACCATAAAACATCAGTTTACAAGATATTGATTATCTACCTGTGTACAGAATTCTGCAACATTCACTGCAGATAAGCACAAAAATTAGTTTACAATCAACCAGGCCTTAAACTGACAAGAAATTTGTAGAAATTTTAAATCCATATCTGTTGGTACAAAACAACCATACTGCATTCAACAATGAGCAATCCCCATATCGCATTTCAAGCTTTAAAACGCCTTAACATAACAAAATGTGAAATGATTTATAGCTCACTATACGGTGTAGGTTTTTCTCATTGTTCAAGTCTGTACAGCTGTGTATAATTGCTTATATCCGCTTCTTTTGGACTTGGGTGGATAATTGTCTTATTGGCAATCATACCTCATCTCCTTATTTTTACATAGTATATTCTTAGGGAAAAGAGGACTTAAAGGCATGTTTCTTCTGTTTATTTCTATGTTAAATTAACAAATCACAACAATAGAAGTTAAAATCAAAGGTATTTTCAAGTTAGTTTGTCTTCTAAAATAAAATTGAGAATGGAAATGGGGAATGTGCCAAAGAGACAACAACCCGACCATAGAAAAAAACAAAAGCAGACGGTCACCAACAGGTCTTCAATGTAGCGAGAAATTCCTGCACCCGGAGGCGTCCTTCAGCTGGCCCCTACATGTTTGCAGAAATGTTAGCTTAGAAACCTGCATTTTTTTCAAATGCTTGATTTTTATTGACAAAAATAAGAGAAATGTTTTGGATGATACATATACATCATACAAGTCAGGATAAAATGGAAAGGGGAATGTGTCAAAGAGGCAACACCTAACCATAGAGCTGACATCAAGGAAGAATGGTTTTTATACAACTGCAAAAACAATTTTGCATCATATAATGCTGTCATGTCGTCGTCTGCATCGTCTGAAGACATATTTATTTCAGGACAATAACTTTAGTTTTTACGTAATGGATCTCTATAATTTTTACCAGAAGGTTTAATACCACTAAAGGAAGGTTGGGATTGATTTTGGGGGATATGGTACCAAATGTTATGTAATTAGGGGCCCAAAATGAGCATTTTTGCAGTTTTCAAACAAAACTTGTGTTTAATTGTATGAATCTCTCTGAAATTATACCACAAGTTTTCATACCATGAAGGAATGATAAGTAGTGACTCTGGGGGGTTATGGCTCAAAATGTTTTGGAATTAGGGGCAAAAAAGGGGGAAAATTAGGTTTTTCTGGTCAATGGACAATTAAGACAATTTAAAGGCAGTGTAAGGGAGGTAAATCAAAAACATTTAACATGCAATTTTTGGTATGTTTGCATATACCTCCCTTACACCACTTGTAAATTATATGTATAAAGGAATGTCAAAGTTTGGACTAATTGCAAAAAAAAGGGGGATGTTAGTAGTTTTCATTCCCCCCCCCCCCCCCCCCCCCCCCCAAATTTCTCAAATTCCAACATTTTTTAAAAGTTTGAAGAAGAAATCTTTGGCTATTGGTACTTTACGGAACGGAACGGAACGGAACGGAATTTCATTTAAGGTATCCAAAGGGGGCATTTATCAAAATTTCGAAAAATCTTTAAAACAAAAAAAACTTTAGAATTTCTGTGTTTTACGGTTTTCCATATACAAATAACACAAATGTATACTTAATCTCATCTTCACAGGTGAAATGTGTAATAATGTATAACATCGGGAAATATTCTGTAGATGAATATGTCGGATTGTCCTGATAAATTATCATGAAATTAACGCATTTGCAAGTCATGCATTATGATATCTAGACTGACCTCACGTCGTCCTTGATTAGAGACAGTGATCAAAATGAATCTGATTTAAACTTTTTAATTTATTTTTCCGTTCCGTTCCGTTCCGCAAAGTACCAATTGCTCTGAGGAATTGGTATTTAACGGAAAAAACGGAAACAGACATCTTTAATGTAATTAAAGCAGTATGATAAAAAAAAATTGTCTGACACCTCCTTTGCACGAGTGGTATGTGTTTTAGATAGCATTTTCGACTTGATCAATAATAAAAAAATTAACACGAAGGCAGGTTACACAAAAAGTCTTTCTCCTTCCATCGGTAATTATATTTTAAAAAAGGGGCCTTCAACAGCCCGTTCCGACGATGATTAGAGACAGTGATCAAGTTGAATCTGATGTAAACTTTTTAATTTATTTTTCCGTTCCGTTCCGTTCCGCAAAGTACCAATTGCTCTGAGGAATTGGTATTTAACGGAAAAAACGGAAACAGACATCTTTAATGTAATTAAAGCAGTATGAGAACAAAAAATTGTCTGACACTTCTTTTTGCGTGAGTGGTATGTGTTTTAGATAGCATTTTCGACTTGATCAATAATAAAAAATTTAAGGCAGGTTACACAAAAAGTCCATCGGTAATTATATTTTAAAAAAGGGGCCTTCAACAGCCCGTTCCGACGATGATTAGAGATAGTGATCCAGTTGAATCTGATGTAAACTTTTAATCTATTTTTCCGTTCCGTTCCGTTCCGCAAAGTACCAATTGCTCTGAGGAATTGGTATTTAACGGAAAAAACGGAAACAGACATCTTTAATGTAATTAAAGCAGTATGATAAAAAAAAAATTGTCTGACACCTCTTTTTGCATGAGTAGTATGTGTTTTAGATAGCATTTTCGACTTGATCAATAATAAAAAATTTAACACAAAGGCAGGTTACACAAAAAGTCTTTCTCCTTCCATCGGTAATTATATTTTAAAAAAGAGCCCGTTCCGACGATGATTAGAGACAGTGATCAAGTTGAATCTGATTTAAACTTTTTAATTTATTTTTCCGTTCCGTTCCGTTCCGCAAAGTACCAATTGCTCTGAGGAATTGGTATTTAACGGAAAAAACGGAAACAGACATCTTTAATGTAATTAAAGCAGTATGATAAAAAAAAAGTTGTCTGACACCTCTTTTTGCATGAGTGGTATGTGTTTTAGATAGCATTTTCGACTTGATCAATAATAAAAAAATTAACACAAAGGCAGGTTACACAAAAAGTCTTTCTTCTTCCATTGGTAATTATTTTTTTGGTAAACATATCTCATGTCAAGGACCTTTTTCGCTCCATAACCCCTAGTACTTATATATATATATGCATATAGGATAACAAGTATTTGTTGAGTGACTGAAATTTCCCAAAATTATACAAATG